>NW_020537118.1:32500-63434 GCF_003426905.1 Ctenocephalides felis | reverse complement strand
TTTTGACAGGATAAAAAAGTTAATATTGATGAAATAATTTTGGGCATAGATTTGATTTCAAGAAGGACATAATTGACTAATAAAAGTCCTTAAAGTATTATTTGTGGGGAATATGTAGTTTAAATGTTACAATTTATATTTAGAGTAGACTTTCTGATTCCTAATTTAATAATCACGATATTAAAAATTTTGGCAGCCAGTTGTAGTAAACCGAAACCATCATGCGGCGAGTCGTGTCCTCCAAAAGTAAGTTGATTTTTATCATTATCAATTTTGTCTACCGTGATTCATTATTTATTTCCCTAGCAATGTGGCAGTAAACTATCCCCTGCAAGCAGCCCTCTTGCCCCCAGCCAGCTGCGCCGGCGGCGGCAGTGGCGGAGGCGGCGGAGGAGGCAGCAGATCCTGCAGCAGCGCCCCGGTCCTCAATGCAGCAGATCGAATACGAGCTGCAAATCGCGATCGTCCTGCGGCGGAGGCAGTGGCGGCGGAGGCGGATGCAGTGGCGGAGGTAAACAAGAACACGGAGGTTGTGGAGGAAAACAGGAGCATGGAGGTTGTGGAGGCAAACAGGAGCATGGAGGTTGTGGAGGAAAACAGGAGCACGGAGGTTGTGGAGGAAAACAGGAGCATGGAGGTTGTGGAGGAAAGCAGGAGCATGGAGGTTGTGGTAAGCAGGAGCATGGAGGTTGTGTGGTAAACAAGAACATGGCGGTGGTGGTTTGGGCCAGCAAGAACAATCGCCTTGTGGAAGGTAAATAGTAAAGAATATCACAGGCCAACAAAAAATTTTTTTTGTTTGGTGCATCAAATGTTAGAGGTGATTCTTGTAGTATTTTTGCCCTGATTTCAAATCTGCAAACCATTTTGTTGTATCAGCTCTAGTTTTTGAGATACAAAGAAGTTGCCGAAACCAGGTCCATTCGAGGTCGTCACGGAAAAGAATTTTTCACAGTGTCAACTAATGTCCCAACTAAGGCCGAATGGGTCTTGTAAGTTTGTATGTACGAGTAGGCATATCTCATTAAAATATCATTCTGAATTGTATTACTATTTTGTACTTTCGTACCTTATATTAGATGCGCAACAAAGTTCTCGCTGTTTGTGTGCGTGTGTGTGTATGTGTGTGTATGTATGTGCGTGTGTATATGTATGTGCGGATACAAATTTTCGTCGACGATTTCGGGAACACCGATCACCCGATTTGAATAATTCAAAAAACATTCGATTCGTATTGATAAGGAGACGTGCTGATTAGTTTTTGGCGAAGACAGGTCTAGCCGTTCCGAAGATACGGGGCAAAAAGTGCCGAAAACGGTAACTCAGTTTTTAAGAGAACGGAGCGTCCGATTTTAATAATTCAAAAAACATTTTACTTGTATTGACAAGGTGAAGAACCGATCGAATTTTCATAAAGGCGGTTTCGGAGATCTAATGAAAAAAGTAAAAAAAATGCCATTTGTCGGTCAAAAATGATCATTAGACATATGCACATCAAATTATCAGATATTTTATAAAGATTTTAACAATAAGTATAAATTTGGTTTACATTCTTATGGGTTCCGTACCAATGTTTACGCGTTAGACGGCGACGCGGCGCTTACGCGCTTTGATATTTCGTCTTTATGCAGTTAAAGCAGTACGATTGCTTTGAAAAAAAGTTTAGATCTTCCAAATATGTCAAAATAAAGAAAACATTTTTTTTTTTAAAAAAAATTAAAAAAAAAAAAAAAAATTAAAAAAAAAGTAATTTTTTGTCCAATTTATAGTTTCTCACAAATCTTATTTTTTCGAAGTAAAATTTTTTCAAAAATGTTAATCGTTTTTAAAAAAATAATAATTTTTGGTACGGGAAGTTCCAGCAATTTTCCTTAAAGCACGATGCCTTAATTGCCTTAAGACAGAATTCCACTTACAGCTAGTTTTCGTTACGGAAATGTTGCTCTGAGCGAAACAACATGCCGTGAAGGGTTTTATCGCTTCAAAAATGGTGATTTTAATGTTGACGACCACCCTCGTGAAGGAAGGCCAAAACCTTCAAAAACGCTAAATTGAAGGCCTTGTTCGAAGAGGATTCGTGCCAAACTCAAGAAGATCTTGCTTCAGAATTAGGAGTTACCCATCAAGCCATTTCCAAGCTATTGCATATGTTGGGGATGATTTAGAAGCAAGAAACTTCGGTTCCTTGTGAGTTAAAGCCAAGAGACGTCAATCGTTGTTTTATTATTACAGATCGGTGTTATTTGTTACAAGCTGTTGAAACCGAGCGAAACCATCACTGGAGAACTGTATCGAACTCAATTGATGCATTTTTTTATAATAAAGTTACATTTTCATCGAAAAAAACAGCGAGAACTTAGTATATCATATATATCGTATCTTGAAAACTAAAGCTCATAGAAAAAAACCAATGTCATTTTTGAAATCGGCGCCCCAAATATACTTAAAAACAGCATTAAAATCGTTTGCACCATTTTCTTTGTTGGCCTGTGTAATCAATCAATTTATTGTTTATACAAATTATTTTTTTTTGATACACAATTTCAGAAAACCTCATCCAGAACCGAAACCCTGTGGTTCAAAGCACTCTCAGCACCCTCCACTAAATAGTTGTCCATCCAAATGTTCAAATCCGATGTGTCCAAGAAAGGTATGATTCCAAAAATAAATTAAAAAAAAAAATTTCAGATAGATACTAATTTCTCGTAGGGCAAGTTATACTAATCGCAAAAAAGTCGAAAATGAAAATTTTTATATGTATGTGTGTACGTGTATGTGTGTGTATGTGTGTGTGTGTGCGTGTGTGTGTGTGTGCGAATACAAATTTTCGTCGACGATTTCGGGAACACCTCTCGGGATTTCTCAAAAATCTAATTTTATCAGATTATTTTTTTTTTCAAAAATGTTAATCATTTAAAAAAAAATTGCTACGGGAAGTTCCAGCAATTTGCCTTAAGGCACGATGCCATACGCCCCACTAGTTTAGATAAAATCTCCAATTAGAGCATTCATACGTTTTGTAATTTTTAGGAGCGCAAATTCGGCGAATTGACAAATATAGAGCCCTGTCCGGATGATAAGGTAGTTCAATTTTCATTTTGCATCATATTTTTTTGATAATTTCTTATTTTAAACTATTAATAATTGTTCAGGACAAATGTAGAATCAAGAAAGCTAGATCAACTTCTTCAGTTTGTTCCGACGATTGCAAAGCAACTGGCAGAGTAAGTGTGGGAACTTAAATATAAATTTTTGTCCAAAAATATAGTTAGTATTTCTCAATTATTTTTTGTTTACTGCTGAACTTGTAACATTTTGTAGTACTTTTCACACTTACGTAATACTACTTATCGTAGAACTTTTTGCCTTAGAGTTTCTTTGTTCGGTTTGTCTGTCCGATGATTCTAATAATGTTTCAAAATGTATTATTGTTGTTAAATGGTGCCAAATTTTTCAGTCAACATATAAATATAACTCAAATAGAAAAACTGTTTTTTACCAATTATTTTAATTTTCTTTCTTTTTAAGTCAAAGCCAAGAAGACAGCCTTACGAACCTAGCAAAGAAATTCACAAAAGGGTATCTCAACAATCGCTCTGCAGCAATCCCAGCTGTCCTTTCAACAATAAGGTAAAAAAAAATCGAAAAAACCTTTTGCTATCGTTCATGATTTTTTTTGTTATAACAAATATTTGCACTACTCACACAAATTATTTTATTCAGCCTCAACATCATCCGCCAAAAAAACGATCAGAATGCTCAGTATGCTCACAATCTTCTACCCCACAGCAAAAGGTAACCATTTTATCAAAAATAAATTATGAAACAGTTGCTATCAGATAGATCTTATTTGAAAACCATTTTTTTATAAAAATCGGTCAAGACATTTTAAAAATCAAAAACCTGCAACAATTTAAGTAACGCAAATGCATCAACTAGAAAATAAATATGATTATAGTATTAGATATAATTGGACATAGTGATATTTTTTTTGTTCTAGTGATGTTTTTTGTCTTCTAATCGAGTAGTATAGGTTTTTTGACATAATTTTTCATTTCAAAATTTTTAATCTTGTAATTTTACGTTTTTTAATTAATAATATATATTAAAAATTTTTTAATAGCCTCCTTGCAAAAAGCCGAAACCTCAACCAGATTGTGGTCAACAGCCAATGCACGAACCATGTAAAAAACCGGTAAGATTTTTAATTTAATTTTATTAACTTTTTATATGTATATATTATTATTGTAAAAGCACTAAGACATTTTTCGACAATTATTGTAATAATATTACTGTTTTATTTTTGTTTCAGAAGCCGCACAAAAAAGTAAGTATGGAGAAGTCCAATTTATGCTTGAATAATTAATAATTTAAATACTTTAGGATAAAAATATTAATTTCATTTATCTAGATCAGCAGATAAAGCTTTTCGGTTTAAAATAAAAGTATTGATTTATCAAAATATATTGGTTATTTGAAAGGAAATTATTCAGTAGAAACAATCATGATGCTTCAAAAATAATTCGAATCTGGTCGCTCTAACCATGAATTTCAACCTTTTTACATAAAATAAAAAAACATATATATTTATTATTATATAATAATAATTCTTACCTTGTTGCTTCCAATTTTTTCATCAATTTTTCTTTCAGCCTCCTTGCAATCAGCCTTCATGTCCTGCCCCGGCTTGCAAAAAAGCTTCGGTACAATCACTTGCTCAAATCCTTGCTGTCCTCATAAGGTAACTTTTTTGGTCTGAAAAATAATAATTCAATATAAATATATGCATATAATTTAAAACTCATATACAATCTAAATAAAGTATAATATTTATTTTTATTTATGTTTGGTTATGCGCGTCATTAGTATTTGTACCAACAAAAATGTAAGTTATATTAAGTTCGTCGTTCAATTTATAATATATATCAAATAATATTATATTAATTTTAATCATAATTAATATTTTAAACAATATTTATAATTTTGTAGGCTGGTGTGTAGAACGAAGACCTTCTCAGGGTTCAGTATGCTCAAACCCGATTTGTCCTCAGAAGGTAAAAACAAAAAAATCAGTACAAATATACATATATACTATTTAATTATATAACAATTTATGAATTCATGCTTGTGAAACAGAATAAAATATTTTATAGTTTTATGTAATTCATAACTATTTTTATTTTAATTTCAGAAAAAACCTTGTGAAGAAAAGGTAAGTTCAAATTTATATATACATTAGGGTGGTTCTTAATATGGATGTATTCGATTTTACTTGCTACCAGGGACTTAATAGTTCCAAAGTGATAAAAAACTTTCTGAAAGTTTTAGCTCTTAATATTAACTTTAAAATATGTTCCTATTAGAAAAAAATACTTTTTGATTTTTATTATGATCGAATGAATTCTGTTCCAAGTTTGGCCCAAAATAGCAAATACTTCTTTCACAGTTTTTTTAAAAAAATCAATCTTCTCAAAAATTTACATATTCAAGCAAAAAGCATTTTTAATCTAAACAAAATCCATTTTTTGAAACCATTTTATATAGTATTTATTTTCCGCATTTTCAGAAAAAGAAGCGGCACAAGTCCAAGGTACGTACTATATGATATAATTTTTCATCTATAGTGATGAATTATTGTATATATTACATTTATATTTCTCAAAAATTGTGAATCTGTACTAATATTAAATACGAATTTATTTATAAAATTTTATGTTTATTTATTTTGTGATTACAGTGTGTTCCCAAAAAGTGTTCACAAGGATCGCTTTGCTCTAATCCCACATGCCCACAGGTAAAAAAATAAAAATTCTTATGAACATATAAAATAAATAAATTTAGCTTAATATTCCTAAATAATGAAAAAATATTTCTGATAAGTAAGACAAAATTTGCAATAACTAGTTAGTGCATTGTGGCATTGAAACACTAAAAAATTTACATTTCAGGTAAGGAAAATTCTGAAAAAATATTTATTATTGTTAATTAAAAAATAATATATTTTTGGTAAAAAAAAATAATAAATTAGCTTTAAGAGCCTTTGAGTAACAATAATCGTGTACGAAAATAGCAAAACTGATTTTAATTGGGAATAAATAGATTTATAAGTCTAGTCTTCAAAGTCAATTTTATTTGTAACTTGAAAGTTTTTTGCATGTTTTGCATAAAGTTAAATAAATGTTTAAAATTTTAAATATTTTAAATATTTTAATTTAATGAACAAAATACGAAAATTTCGCTTAAAAAGTTCAAGAAAACACGTTATGTAATGTATTCAATTTTATATGATATTTTTCAGAACATGCCAAAAAAATGTGATACGTGTCCAAAAGAATCCTGCAAGGTATTTTTATAAATAGTTTATATATATATATATATATACATACATTTATTTATTTATTTATTTATATATAATTATTTTTCAGAGTCCTTGCAAGAAGCCATCTACACTCTCATCGACTTGTTCAAAAATGTGTTGTAAAAAGGTGAGAAAATAAACAACTACTTAAAAAACTATAATCTTGATTCAGTAAAATAATTTCTTAATTTTATTTACTTTGGCAAATTAACTAAAAAAACATTCATTTCAGAAATCGAATCCTTGTTGCACCCTTCCATGTTCGAACGAAAGCATTTGCTCAGATCCTTGTTGCAAAAAGGCAAGAAAATAAAAATATTTTATTATTTCTTTTTATAAAATAATTTTAATTATTGTATTTATTTATTTCAAAGCAGAAATCAAGATTCAATCCGTGTCCGCCGAAGAAGAAAAAGGTAAGAATATTTTTGATATATTTATATATAAGTATAGAGACAGAGTATATAATAATTCATTGGAGTACAGAACATACTAAAATTGTATGTTTTAAAATTATTTTATTATTTTAAATTTCGGTAAAAATTATGTTAAAAGTCTAGAAATAAACAAGTTAAATGCAAAAAACCGCACCTTGATTGTATTATTGATTTCCATACGATTCATTCTAAAAAAACAGTGTCAAAAACAAGGTCACAATGTAGAAAACCCCATTAAATAAATATATTTTCAAATACTGTTAATATTTTGTTTACATAAAAATAAAAAAAAATCTCGAATTATAATTTCCTAAAAATATCAAAGTAGTATTGTAATTAAATAATTGTATTTTATCAACCAGGTTCACAAAACCCCCAGTTGTTGCAATCCGTGCTGCCCAAATAAGGTAAAGTTATTAAAAATTTAAAAGTTAGCAAATAAGTCTAGAAATGTTAAAACTGATTTAATTACTAATATAAAAATAAAATTTTAATTTACAGCCAGGAGTACAAAAACGACCATCCCAATCGTCCATATGTTCAAATCCATGTTGTCCTAATCAGGTAAAATATATTTAACAAAATTAATAAAAATGGTAAATAATTGACCTTAAAGGGTTATGAATTTTAATGTATGTTTACAAATTATTTATATTCATTATTTTTGCCGAGACATATTTTACTGTTATTAAACGAAGTAATATTTGCCTATAAATTTTCAGAAAAAAATGTGCAAAAGGCGTTCGAAGACAAGCATGGCTTCTTGTGGTAGTAAACCAAAGGTACATATAATACAAATAATATATATATATATATATATATATATATATATGCATGAGGATTTTTTTCTGAAAATTTATAGGAAAATATTACTTCGTTTAATATGTCTCGGAAAAGTTAATGAATATAAATAATTTGTAAACATACATTCAAGTTCATGACCCTTTAAGGTCAATTGTTTACCATTTTCATTAATTTTGTTAAATATATTTTACCTGATTAGGACAACATGGATTTGAACATACGATTAGGATGGTCGTTTTTGTACTCCTGGCTGCAAATTAAAAATTAAAAAAAATATTATATCAAAAACTAAATCAATTTTAACACCTATAGACTTATGTGTTAACTTCGTATATATATATTTATATATAAATGCATATGTTAGGGTTGTCCTTAATATAGACATTTTTGAATTTTTTTGCTTCCAGGGGCTTAAATGGTTCAAAATTAATAAAAAAATATCATTTGTTCGCTAAGTTATATCTAAAAAACATTTTTACATTTTTTGAAAATTTTCTCTTGCTATTCCATACAAAAATTTGATTGAATTGCGCACTATCTAAAAGACAATATTAAGAGCTAAAACTTATAGAGGATTTTTTTTTCAATTTGAAAGCATTTGAGCCCCTGGGAGCAAGGAAATTCGAAAATGTCCATATCAAGGACCACCCTAATATATATATATATATATATATATATATATATATTTTTTTATTCATAACTAAAGTTTATATATTACTTTTTTTTCAGGAGTGTGAACCGTGCGTGAGAAGAGTAAGTCGAATAATTTCATAAATTTTTGGTTTTTGTTTATTTATTTATTTATATAATTATATAAATAAATTACACATTTTATACATTCTTCAAACATTAATCGCCAAGATAATATCAGTCATATTTCACATGGGCCATGGCTTTATTTTATTAGATAATTTAGTTAAAAAGTTATCATAGAAAAATGTTATGGCAAGGTCATGTTACGCTCCAAATTCCATACATTAAGCTACTGAATCATACTGTCAAAATGTAATGTATTTGCTGTGCATTCAGGCGTTTTACACATAAACTTCAACGTCACTTGTATGTTATGGAGCTGAGTCAGAAAGACCCTGTTATCTAACATTGTTTTTTTTACATTTTTGCGGTTTCTAGGTTAGGTTTTCTATCCCTGTCTATCGAAGACCTGACTGCATAGCAACCACATGGCTTCTTCATAACATAACCTTGCCATGACATTGGCAGAATCGGTCAGAAATTTTATTAGACAAAATTCTTTGAAAAACACTGATATGGCTTTGTATTAAAACTTCTTTTTCATATCAAATCTCGAGAGTCAGACTTATATGTCTGACATGGATAATATACGCTTTTTTAGTGTCCGATAAATGTCTGACAAGGTTAATATACAACTATTCATTCTTATACGCTCATGTTAAATATTTGTAAGGCATATGATTTATAAATAATTATTTTATTATACTTTTAGGTAAAACGATGTCCATCGCCTTGCGAACCATCTCCTTGCAAGGTATTTTTTTTTCAAATTATTATTTCTGATTTTATAAAAAAAATATTTATTTTCACAATAATAAACCATCTCCTTGCAAGGTAACTGTTTCTCAAATTATTAATTCTTATTTTATAAAAAAATGTTAAATTTTACAGTAATAAACCATCTCCTTGCAAGGTAATTTTTTTTTCAAATTATTTCTGATTTCATAAGAATTTTAATTTAATTTCACAATTATTTTTATTTTATTATTATTTCTTTTCAGATGAAAAGATGTCCATCGCCATGTGAACCACCACCTTGCAAGGTAAACAATTGAAATTATATATAACACCAAACTGAATTTTTTAATTATTCAATTCTTAGAAGAAAAAATGTGATATTTAATATAATTCTAAACAAGAAACCCATATAAATCTAAAAAATATAAAATCTTAATTTGAGCCTAATTAAAACGATGTGGTATATTTACAAAAATTATGATGAAAGAAACATTTTTAGAAGACGTTACGTTACTCTTTGAAAATTTTACAAAACAAAAAAAAACGAAAAACTTTGGTAAAAAACCCCGAAAACGTTACGTTACTCTTTGAAAATTTTACAAAACGAAAATTGCAAAAACTTTGTTAAAAAAACGAAGACGTTACGTTACTCTATGAAAATTTTACAAAACGCTATTTAAGAAAAATCTTAGAAAAAATGCGAATTTCTTCAAAATAACTTAAGCTTTTTAGTTTTTTAACAGTAAGTCTATAAATGACTACGCTAAATCCAAAAATTAAATTAAAAGTCGAATAAGTTAAAATTATAGTTTATATATAAATGAGATTAATTATGATTTATTGTAATGTTTTTTTAATTTTGATTACTTAGCCAAGAAGGTGCGAACCATGCGACCCATGCTGCAAGGTAATTTATACAAATTTATAAACTGATTAATTCATATATATATATATATATATATATATATATATAAATATATATAATATAATTCAATTTTTTTATATGTAGCCCAAACGGTGCGACCCGTGCGAGACCCCAACGTATCCCTGCAGGGTAATGTATCAAAAATAAAAAAAATATATAAATAGTACTAAAAAGACTGCAAAAATTTAATTTTCACTCTAAACTTTCACTGTTATTTATAAGCATCATATTAAATTTCGCGGTCACTACGTCTTTATTATTTTTATATCTATAATTTTTTTTTTATATCTATTATAAAATTATTTTTGCAGGCTAAATTAAATTTTAAATAAATACTACTATTAATACTTTTATTCCGAATTCCAGAAACCTAGACCCTGCCCCAGAAAAGTGAGTTACAGTTTATTTTTTTTAATGATCTGTTTATTATATTATGGGATAAATAATTTTAGAAAATGAACTAAATTTTGAATTTCTAAAAACTTCATAAAAATTTTTTTACGTTATAAATACAGATAAGAGAACCGTGTACTGAAATGATGTGCCGGGGGAACGTAGAAAGGTATTTATTGGATAGTTAGTAGAAATAATTGTACGAAAGGATTTTTTGTTAAATGAGATACATAAAAATCAATTCGTGTTGGTAGGAATTTAATTAATATTTTATTTATTTTAGCCTTGCTCCCCGTGCAAATCCTGTTCGTCTCACAGATCTTATAGGTCTTTATCTGGAGGCAGCGACAAGGTAAATTATTATTAGTATTTATTAAATTATCATCATTATTATTTATCGATTCATTTACACATTTACTGATGCGCACGCACATGGTGCGTGAGACCGTGCATTGTCAATAGCCAAGCGTCGAACCCAACAGGTGCGTTCGCCTTGTTCAAAATGGTGTTTTTTAGTAAAACAAAATGTTTGAATTAAAACTTTATACTGTAAATATTTCAAATAAAAATAGAGTTATTTAAACTATTTTGGTACATTTTTTGTTTAATATCCAGTTATCTCTAGAAATAATTTCATTTCAAATTAACATATAGAAGATCTCCTATGATGGGCACTTCAAAATGTTATTATAAATATGCTGTTGAAAATTCGAATGAAAAAAAAATGTTGTAGTTATTTTGCGTGCCGCGGATTTTGACGCGGCTCGCCGAAATGGCTGTCGTACCACCATTTTTAATTTTTTTTTTACAATTAAATTTTGTTTTGTTACTTTAATGTACAATAAATAATTATCTTTAATACCATGATTTTAATACTTTTCCTTCCGACCGAAAATAAATGGCAAAAACATACTTTTTTTACTGCTACAGTGGTGTAACCCCTTAACCGAACAAAATATTTAGCACAGGGTGAAGTATAAGCAACACATGTTCAGCAGTGAATGTGTTAAATAATATTTGTTTCGAGTTTGGACAAATATCTCCTAGTAATTTAGAAAAAAAATCTAATTTTTTTTTGAATATTTCATTAGCCAAGACGAAGATCATCAAGTAGATCTGGTGGAGGTGGTCATTCTGGTAGTAGAGGTGTTTGCACAGTAAGTTTTACGGTGAGTACAATTAAAAATAATTTATTATTTATTATTTTAGTAGTACAGAGTTGTATGTAATGATACGCAATTTCTTAGAAGTCGAGTGAAAGTTGCCCAATCTATTTCATATATGTTCCCAATAATACGGTTATATTATAACTCACTGCACTAATACCGGGAAGAGCTATGTTCACTAAGAAATATTTGTTTACTTTTTACTTTTCAAAGAATTTTTCAGATAGCTTTTATCCAGAGACCATGTCTGTGATCATACATAGATTTAATGTTATGAAAATTATTATTGTTTTCAGACGAGAGGTAGATCCGGTGGTGCCAAGGCGATGAAACACAGGGAAATCGAATCGGAAGAGGAATCTGATTTCGACTCGGATTTGTATGAAAAATGGGTATGAATTAAACTTAAAAAAATTAAAATTTAGAATATTGTATTTGCTCAATCAAACTTTTTCTGTACTGGAATAGCATGTTGTTTTTTTAATTTGTGATCAATTTTAATATTTTTTATTTCTGCAGAATCAAAGACATGATGCTTATCGCAAATGCGTTGTTGAAGATATACGAAGTCCGCCAAATCCAAATCCAAGAAGTTCCAAACCCAACAGCAGAGGAAATTCAACAGTATTTTCTTGGGTAAGAATAAAAATAATAGGTCAGGGCTGGTCATAAACATCCAATTTGATTTTGAGCAATTTTATTGTGAAAACCAAACCAATTATATCAAAACAAATAACACATATCAAACAAACATCTATCTGACTATGTTTAGTAAAATTCCTAGTTGCGTTAAAAATTCATCATTGTAGAAATGTGTTTTTTCCTGTTTTTCAAAAATTTAACACCTGGTTCTTTTTACCCCATAGACAAGGTAAAATGGAAGGGCTAGAGGATACCAGGCCCAATGTCTTAAATTTAAAATGATTTTTCAAAATAATAGTTATATTATTCAACAAATGCAAAATATGAATTTCATGAGTGAATTTTATACATAGATGTACTGTATATAAGCTTGATCTAGTATTTAGTCAAAAATAATCATCAGCAAAGTTGGAACAACTATTTAATTTATCTATTATAGAATTGCTTTTTTTAATTTAATTTTTTAATTTACATATTTGTTTGCTATTTTCTATTGTTTACACCTTTGCCAAGGTAAAGGTAAGGTTGGTTCTTTTTACCCCATCCACATGTAAGCTCTTATAGTAGTTATATGAAAACATGTGTTGAATGTATTTTAAAATTAACAATACATCTTATGAAACATTTAAATAACGTGTACTTAAAAATTAGGTCTCCTAAACTAAACAAGAGTGCTCACAGCCAAAGAAACTAACAACGAAAGACTTTTGTTATGAATTTTCAAATACTGCCGTTTATCTCCCGATACCAAAATGCATCCAGCTGACGGCTGGTTGTGCATCTTTTGCCCTCTACTTTAAAATATTGTTGTTAAAAAATTCCTAACTTTACTTGTTTTTGAGATATCAATAGTATATTTTTTCAATACTCTGAACATATTTTTTTATAATTTATCATAATTTTACATACTGACTGAACTTTGTCATTCAGAACCAGATTTCAAATCACAGTCGAATGTCTCAAAGAAAAGCAAGAAAAGCAGCCAGTCATAAATCTTCATCCCAACAACAAAGTATGAGAAAAACTGGAGGCGGTTCTCCGGTAAATGTAAGTTGAAAAAATCTGTTCACACACACACACACACACACATACTTTTTGCAAACTTGGTCTCATTCGAATCAGAATGACTTGAAACGTCAAGAAAATATAAAATTAGCGAATCGGTCTTTTTGATGAAAACATAAACTTTTCTTTCGGGAAGTTAAACGTTTATCACACGTTAATAGTCATGTTAGTAGTAATTAAAAATGGTGCTTTTCCAGATATTTTAGCAAAAAGATATTTGTTTGATACATTTTTAACTAAATTAAGGGACACAACTAGTGTGAAATTTTCAAAAAATCGAATTTTCAATTGTCCATATTTCGATATGGTTATACCTTTAAAAATAACATACCAAAATTTTAAATGGATATCGTAAATAGTTTTTGAGTCATAGCCATTTAAAGAGTATATATACAGTATATAGTATAACGATCATTTTATCTTTAAACGCGTTTTTCTCGAAACAGCATTTTCCGAATTTGCTGCAGCAATTACTCAAAAACAAATGATTCGATCACTATCATATTTTTTTTACATGTTCTATATATAGTTCTCCGTAAAATAAACTATCGATTATTTGATCAGATCAAAAATCGAATTTTGGCAGTCCAAAAACGACCAAAATTTTGGGTAAAATTCGACTTTAAAAAAAAAACGCCGCCATTTTGTCAATTTTTGATTTTTTTTTTATTTATCGTAGTTTATTTTACAGACAATATTATCTAGTTTAACGAGATTTTTTTTTAAATTTCATCGACGTAGAAGGCCGGAATCACTGCAGCAGTGAAGGGCATTTTTTTGTCACGCCGTTGGAGATCGACGATAACTTAAAAAATATTTAATCTTCAAAATTAAATTATTTCTTCAAAAATTTTACTATGTATTCTTAAAATATGTGTAAATATATTCTTAAAATTTTGAAATAATTGATAAAGTATTTTTTTAATATAAATTCCCAAAAATCACCTTTTTTTAGGCGGTGACACTAGTTGTGCCCCTTAACTACTAAAGTTACCATGGTCCATGTGCAAATTTTTCTGATACCATCGTGTCGATTAACGTGTTAAATTTATCACCTTTATCCCCAAAATTTCTAATTTCACAGTCATTTATCACAGTCAATTATCACAGTCCATTTTTGTTGTCTCTCCCAAAAACGCAGGAAAGTGCAAATGAGAGGAGGTACAACAAAAAACGGGTCTTGATTCGCGTAAACGATTTCTTCTATTAAAAAAACAAACCACAACAAATTTTGTTTTGTCTTTTCTTCCCAACCAGCAAACTCCGAAATACAAGGGAACAATGTCGAGGACGAAGAAGGAAAACATCAGCATCAGGTCGCCGTCGGGATCGAGGTCACCGAGGACGAAGAGGAAATCACCGGTAATAATAATAAATCAGTAGTTGTAAGTTGTATTTTGCCTTAAGGCAAGTTGCATAAAAATACCGATACATATACGTAATCGACTTAATCGATAACTAGTTGGTATTGGTATTTTGCCTTGAGGCAAGTTACATGAACTTCCCGATGTGTGTAAATAAACGACTAAATCCATGATAAATAAATTATTTTTATGAGTGATTAAAAGTATTCCGAGTGGATTTATTACACATAATTGCAAATGAACGAACACGTTAACTTGGACTGTTTTCTAAAAACAAATTTTCACAAATCAATAATTTTGATAATTGAACCAGTTTCCGTGGGAATTTAATGGTGTAGTATGTTCATTAAGACCAAGTACTCTATCGTTATGCCAAGTAAATCGTCTAATTTTAATTTAACAAACGTCAAAAAAACTACTCATTTTCTACTTACTTTGATGCATTTTTAAAATTAAACTACTTATCGTAAAGCCATAATATTTCAGTAAGTTCTATAAGACCATGATATACATCGCCAAAAAAAGTTTCATAAAAATCGGCTTAATTTTTTTACAAGAAAACGGCTCGGTAGATTTTCACCCAAAACTAATCAGCATCATTCCCAACTAATATCTTTCGAATAGTTTTTGATTTTTTAAAATCGATTCGGTAGTTGAATTTAAATGTGGACGAAAAGTTTAACACCTTTTTCCAAATTACATAGAAACGGCTTGGCAGATCGTCGCAAAAAAGTGACAAACGATAGTCCTAATTGAGCTACAGGCGTTTTTGAGAAAACGTCGATTTACGGTAAAAAACCTGTTCACACACACGCACACAATTAAAAATTTTCTAAAAAACTATTTGTTTCCTGATATTTTCCAAATGTCCCAAATTTTATGCAAAAATACTACACTAGTTACAGCCTTTTCTAGTACAAACTAGAATAGTAAAATCATATGAGCCAATTTGTAAATTATTTTGTGATTACTACGTGAAATGTCCAAAATCTTTGTAAAAACACGGATAAATAGATCGCAAATATTTAATTTTAATTGTTTCCGCGCTCCATAGATGCCACCACCAACTGTAGCACGTAAATTCACCCCTGGGTTTAATTCTAGATAAGATTTATATAAATATATAACATAGAGTAGATAAACCTGATTAATTTGAAAAAATGAAATGAGAACAATGCATACGCGTATTAAATAGAGTTCCAACTAGATCACAAAAATGTTTTTACAAAAATATATAAGAAAAAAATTAAATGTTTAGAGTACGTATATTATAATTAGAAAATTAATTCTAGATATAGTAGATATAGATATATTTTTCAACTAAATCATAAACATATTTTCACAAAAATATATAGGAAATAAATATTGCACGTATAGAGTAAGTGTATTATAATTAGAAAATTAACTCTTTAAATAGTGATGAATTTTGGTACAGTAGACCCTCTGTTGAATGCGGAAAATACTAAAATAGTGTAAAGCACCCAGTTTTTCTGTTCTACAACTGCAACTTCACATCAACTATAAAGTTGTTTAAAGAAAAAATTGAGCTAAATAATAAATTCCCATGCCATTTTTATTACTCTTATAAAGAGTGATGAATTTTGGCACAGTAGACCCTCTGTCGAATACGGAAAATACTAAAATAGTGTAATGCACCTAATTTTTCTGTACTACAATTGCACTTCACATCAACTATAAAGTTGTTTGAAGAAAAAATTGCACTAAATAATAAATTTTCTTGTCATTTATTTTCAGATATCCGAACCCAGAGACTACATGCCCAGCAGCGAGTCAAATGAATCATTAGATTCTCCAGTCCAGACCAAAATTCATCATCAAAAACATCTAACATACGACAGAAGACAACCATCAACTTCTTCGGCTCAGCATCACAAATATTCACCAAAGAAAAAACCAAAGTCGAGGATACCATCGTTCTTCTAATAAAAAGGGATAATGAAACCTGATAAATAAGATTCTAACTAATCAGAGGTTGATGTCGGATACTAATCTAAGAAAGTTTCTAGTGGCTTTCTACTGCTAAAAAATCACCAAATTTTATGAGATATCAGAAGCAGATTTCTAAAGTTGCTTATAAGTCAGTATTACAACAGATTAGGCAAAAAGTCTCCCAATGTAAAATATTTTCTGAGGTTAAACAATGAGGCAATATGCTGAAGAAGATACCAGAAGAAAACTTCTAAGGTTGTTTTTGGTTACCAAGGACCAAATCAGCCCAATAACCGACTTGGCTTATAATTTAGAACATCTACAAAATTATCCATAGCATTCAGTTAAAATATTTGGTGTTAGGTTTCCAGACATCTAGAAGATACTACTTAAAATTCCTAATTGGATTTTATCAATTTCATGTAATTGGTACCAGAAGCAGTAAAAAAATATAAAAAGTATCAGTAACTATGAATAGAAAATATATTTAAAAACACATGAACCATCACAGGCAACGGAAATAATTCTGGACTAACTCCAGGTTTCCTAATCACCTTTCTTTCCATATGGTATAAAATAAGTACAAGTTTTCTAGAGAAAAACAATATTTATGCAACAAGAAAAATGATTCTACTAATAGGTGAACATCGGATGGAACTACATCTATTTGCAATAAATCCTAAATCTAATATTCAAACTTGAACTTCACTAACCATCTTGTTTACTGGAATTTATCTCAAAAAAATAAACCAATCTAAAAAAATACCCAAAAAAAACTTACACGAAACTAAGAAACAATAAAAAACCGTAACCAATACGTAAGAAAATTTTCCTTTATAAAAATTTTACTGCCCCCCAATTGTAATAAATTTTAGTTACAATTAATTTTAATCAAAATGAATCTAAAAAAAATCTACAGATTAAATATGTTACAATTACATTATCTTATTGTAACAGCAAAGAGTTAAATTTTATAATTTTATAAAAATTTATTAGACTTTTATATGAAGGCATGTCCTTCCTGAAAAATTGGACACGAAAATTATAACGCGGCCGAGTCTTTTTGAAATAGTTTTTTATACTTGAATATTATTTATATCTGTGTATGAAATATAAATTTTATGTAACTAATGGTTGTTTGTGTTATTAGAAAATAATATATATATATATATATATATATATGTATATATATATATATATATATAATATATATATAACAATGTCTGTCCCGAATGGACTCCAAAACTACTGAACCAATTTATTTTAAATTCGATTTGCTCATCGTATGATTTTATATCCAACTAAATAACTTAGTAATACTAGAATTTTTAATTCATTATCGAAATATAATATAGATTTTTATCGATGAATTTGGACAATCATTAATTAGAAAAGAACAAAATGCTGTGAAATTTAAGTGTAAAAACCAGAAAAATCTGGAGGCTTCAAAAAACAATTTATTAGGATAATGTATGCATATGGATTCTTATAATGCTGTTAAAAGCATTTCATTATTAAACATATTTTTATTAAGTGAGTTGACGATGAATTTTTTTATATAGGAGGAGTACATCTCCTCCTGCTCTTGTTTGAGACGTTTTACGTTTTTAATTTTTATAAAATCTGTCTTTCTAAAAATTATAATTAAATTGTATTCAAATTTATAGAAAGTTCTCTAAAAATACACCATATTAGAAAATGTTGAGTTTCGAAAATTTTCGAAATTCCAAAAATCTAAATTCAATCAATCGATCAATCAATCAATCAATTATTAGCAAAATATAATCTCATTATAAAGACATTTTATTATTTTCCATATAATCCACGTGATTGGGTAGTCAATTATAAATAGGGATGAAATCGTACACGTGATTTTGCACGTGTTTCTGGTTTCACCCCAGTATAATATATAAAGGGAACGAACTTTTAATAATATGAATTCGCACAATATATCTAAAAGACATATTAAAAAGTAGTTTCAAAACTTCGATTTTTTATAGCAAAAAAACTAAAAAACAAAACGCCTAATTTGCAACTTTTATTTCAAATGTCTATAAAACATCCATTTTTTTTGTATTCATTTGATTGTAGATCATTCCGTGCTCTTAAGCCTACAAATTAAAACGCCGTTTATTTTTTTTTGGTCAGATAAGCCGATCAGCCGGAATCGTGGAGACAGTGGGAGCTCCTTTTTTTGAGGGGGGGGGGGGTGGGGTGTTTAGAGCGCTGTAACTCTAGTTGGACTAAATTTTTTTAGCTGAAATTTTATATTTATACTGTCCAAATATGTATTAATAAATGATAAAAAACTTGAAGCTCTAACTATTTACTGGTCGTAGAAAAAAAATTCTAAAATATCCCTAAAAAACAGG
Organism: Ctenocephalides felis; assembly: GCF_003426905.1. Classification (NCBI taxonomy): domain Eukaryota; kingdom Metazoa; phylum Arthropoda; class Insecta; order Siphonaptera; family Pulicidae; genus Ctenocephalides; species Ctenocephalides felis. Next base: position 44,467 of record NW_020537118.1, on the reverse strand, counting down.
CCGTCACATAGGAAGACCCCCTTAAATAAGTACTAATTAGTTTATGTTAAATTTAAGACAAACTTTCACGAATATCCAATACCTAAAATACCTAAAAGAAAATTTAGAAAATTTAATAAATAATTGAGCTGATAAATTAAAATTTCTTATAAACGTATCTTACACAATTCCATCTCTGGCAATGGACATGCGTATAACATTCTTATAAATTGCATTATAGAAATCATATATGAATGTTCTTAGTAACAAACCGTTTTGCAAGAAAATACCTGTTAATTTAAAAATAAATCATATTGAGTTCCGGTAAGCCAATTGGCGTATAAATAAATAAATAAATAAAGCTGAATAAATTAATATTAACAATAATAATTTTAAATTTCATTAATAAAAATATACATTAATGAACCAGAGTTGATTTAGTGCATATAAAAAGCATGGAAGTGGACTCTAAAGAAGAAGGTAAGTAAAAAAAATTATTCAAAATTTTAATATCCAAATTTTAGATTAGAAATCAAAGATTTTCTTTAACTTTATATAATTTTTAATTAAATTTTTATAAAAATAGCTTTAAATTATCTCTTAATGTTAGTCGTTCCTGGAAAACATGCCGTGCATTGGTTTCGACGTGGTTTACGTCTCCATGACAACCCCGCACTTTTAGAGGCACTAAAAGGCGCCGACACTTTAAGATGTGTTTATATTCTAGATCCTTGGGCTGCCAGAGGAGCTGGGGCAAATGCCCTTAATAAATGGAGGTAGTTACTTAAAAATTATATAAAAATAGTAATCTAGATATCTATCACCTTTATCAAGTCGTTTGCTTGCTCTGCTTGTGCTTCATTATCAAAAAATTATACTTATACATATTATTTTACTAAAATCACTACTCTAAGGTGCAAGGAAAGCGAAACCTGGCTATTGACAACGGTCTCACGCAACATATGCGTGCGCATTAGAGAATGTGTTGAAGAATAGTTTCAATTCTATCATATACCATCGCAAATTAATATAGCAACGCCATAACCAAAAATTTATATTCATATATTATTGACCAATAGCTCACTAAATTCCAAACTCTGTTGAACCGAAAATCCAAATTCCAAAACTGTAGCTATCCTATTGACTGAATTACTTATTATTTTTAATTATTCCTTAGATTTCTTCTAGAATCCCTAACCGATTTAGACACGTCATTAAAATCTCGCCTGGATTGTCGACTACACGTAGTACGTGGTCAACCAGCTGATGCTCTTCCAGCATTGCTGGAACGTTGGGGGGTCACTTTGTTAAGTTACGAAACTGATCCGGAGCCCTATGGCAGGGCCAGAGACCGCAAATTGGCCGCAAGATGCAGGGATAATGGTGTTGAAATCGTGGAGTACGAATCTCATACTTTGTATCCACTGGACAGGTAAGAAAAATTAGATACACCCAAAAATTCTATTTATTGTGCAATATTTATGCTATCCTTTACTTTTGTTTAGCATTATAGAGCACAACGGAGGATCAGCTCCAGTCACCTTCGAACAATTTTTGGGAGTTTTAACTACCATGGGTCCACCAGATCCTCCAGCAGGACCAGTCAGACGCGACCGCCTTTTTACCACTCGAACCAGAGTACCCACAGATCCAGACTACGACCAATCCTACGCAGTGCCTACACTTGCCGAACTTGGTAATAAAAAATACAAGGTTTTACAAAATTTATTCTGAAATCATTTTGTTCTGCTTCCTCAGGTTTTGAAGCTAATTCTTCTGAACCGCCAGTTTGGAGAGGAGGTGAAGCAGAAGCTTTGGCACGTCTGGAAAGGCATGCTGAAAAAAGAACTCTTGCTCTGAATTCGTCTCCAAATTCTGACACTTTGCCGCCAGGATTTCTGATGGCTGATGGTGCAGGTTTATCGCCATATCTGAGGTTCGGGTGCTTGAGTGCTAGACTGTGCTATCATCAATTAGCAGGTAATAGTTACTAGATAATGTCTTTAAATTTATCCACAAAGTCTCTGCATTTTTTTTTCATATAAAATAATCAATTTTCTACATTCTTGTCCAAAAAGTCCGTAGAGTTCTCTTACATATTTCTCAACGAGTAGGAAGACTTTTTTCAGTTGATATTTCTAGCAACTAGATCCACCTTTTATTCTAGAGTCCTCCATCTAGTGTGCTCCATCTAGTGAGTTATTTGATTTTTCCTAGGCTGCGTACAGAATATCTCCAATATGTGGGGAATCAAGCTGGTGAGACATCGAAAAACAAAAAATGATTTATCATTAAATGTCAATAAATACTTTATATTTTCATCCAATAATTTTATATATTTATATACATAACTATTTTTCCACACTGGTGACCCCGACGTGATAAAGACAGAGAAGGAGCATGAATCGGAAATTCATATATAATATTCACCATAATCACTGGTCTTCCGCGACTACTAAGGTACGTCCAGTCCTCGGGTCATCGCGAGTTAACTCATTTACTCTACTGACACCGGACTTCTGTTGGTATACCCATTTAGTATACCCAGACCTCAGTGTTTATTGCTGACACAAAAATGAATTCTGAGCCTAGACTTTGGGTCATGAATTGAATTCAATATCAAATGGTTCATTGGAATCGCAAATCAACCACTCCTTGTCCGTTAACTCATCAAATCGTCTTTCGATGTATAAGACTTTGGGACTGCATCTTGTCAAGATGATGACTCTTTAATACGCCCTCCTTCGAATCACATCCGATTTGAGAATCCGATGTATGTTCCAAAGGGCTACAGAAGTCAACAAGATTATTTTAATTATAGCGAAAACTCATATTCTTAGAGAGCGCCATCTATTTACCCAAAATATTGTAGAAATAAAAATTAATACAGTAGATCGAGGCTGAATTTTCGAAGTTCACCAAGACATCGAGGTTCAGGAAATTCACCACGTGATTTATATTCAGAACCATAAGCAAAGTATGAAGATGATGGAAGGTCCAATTACCTACCATACGGTGGATCCTCCTGACGAAACCGTCATTTATTCCATTGGATGAATTAATAATAAACTAGTACTACACCACTGCTATAATCTGCTTTCCCATCATATGTTTATAACGTGTTTCCCTGTTTTTTTTTAACTAAGAGGTCAACACTGGGCGGGTAGTGTGTGGGGAATCATGCTGGCGAGACATCGAAAAACAAAAAATGATTTGTCTTTTTTTTATCATAAATAAATTTAATTTTTTAAAATTAATAAATCATTTATATTTTCATCCAATGGATTTTATATTTTTATATTCATAACTACTTCCACAAATATAATTCACCAAGAGCTTAAAAACTTCAATAGGGTTTCTATTTTTTCATTTTTTTTTTTGTTTTTCAGAATTGCAACGCCTACCATCAACTAATGGAAACAGCAACTTTAATTTGGCTCCTGCAACAAAACCATTACTTCAACCACCACCAGCAGTAATGCCTCTTTTATGGAGAGAGTTTTTGTACTGCTGCGGAGCAGACAATCCTCGTTTTGATAGAGTACAAGGAAATCCTTTATGTTTGCAAACGCCTTGGGACAGAGATCCAACTGCTCTTGCAAAATGGGCAAACGTAAGATAATAATTAACGGTTGATTCAATTTTATTATAATAAAATTTTATCAACCGAAGTTGATTTATTATTATTCTGAAGGGCCAAACTGGATTTCCATGGATAGATGCAGCCATGTCACAATTAAGAAGTGAAGGTTGGATTCACCACTTGGCAAGATTTGCCTTGATAGATTTTCTGACCAAAGGAGCTCTTTTTATAAGTTGGGAAGAAGGAATGAAAGTACTGTCTGAGCAAATCATCAGTTCAAATAATTATGATAAACACTCACTAAATTGTTTTCTAGGTATTTGAAGATCTTCTATTAGATGCAGACTGGTCGACAAATGCTGGTAGTTGGTTGTGGCTATCATGCTCCTCATTCTTTCGCAAACCAGCACCCTCTGTATGTCCAGTAGCGCTTGGAAAATTAGTTGATCCTGATGCAGAGTACATCAGGTACCACGAAAACATCCAAACCAACTTTTTGAAAATGTTATTAGCATGTATATCTTTTTCTCAGGAAGTATGTACCAGCTTTGCGTGGTTTTCGATCAGCCAGACTGGTGCATGCACCTTGGCTAGCGTCTCGTGAGGAGCAGAGGCGTGCTGCCTGCAGGTTAGGGGCCCAATATCCGCTTCCTTTACTAGTAGACCATGCACGCACCAGGAAGGAAAATGCTAGGCGGACTAGATTAGCATGTGAAACTCTTCCTGGATATCGAAATAGAGAAAGACGTAAGTAATAATAGATTTGTTGACATTCCTGTTTGGCACCAGATTCCATCTGGCGAAAGTGATAATTTTTGCTCTTTCATAAGTCTAAAAGCTATACTTGAGCATAAATTTATTCTGTTTTGGCAAGAAAACAGCAGAGCATTTCAAAAATAAGATTCGATCTTCACTGGGAAATGATGTGGCAAAATTAATAATTTTTCTTCCCCAGGTTTATCCGAGTCCTTCCAAGATGAAAGCGATATTGATTGCAACTGTGAACCAGTAATTCCAAAACAGCAAATTGCACAAGATGAACCAATAATGGACACAAATATACACTTGCCAGATATACGTCAGGAAATTAAATCACTGCCTGAATTTGAATCAACCATTAATAGCCTGTTTATTTAAAAAATAAAACAGGAATCATTCGATGTTGGATTTTGAATTTTTGTTAGATTATAAGACATTGCTTGAATATAAATAAATGTTGAATGAACTTATATTAACATGCTTAAATTTTGTTCTAATTTCTACTGAACTAAATAATAAACTAGAGTATCTAGAATTTAAGTTATTGTAACAAAATTGTTTTTACCAAAATAAATTTTCCCATTATGGTTGAAACCATAAATTATTCCGGCAACAATTAATTTAAGTATAATATGTCCATCTATAAACTAAGATGATACAAGAAACTTACAGAAATCAATTTGTCTCTTATTTAAAATTTTATTATAACTTATATCCATAACAATTTTATCTCTAAAAAAATATTTAATCATAATCTAATAAATCTTAGCACAGCTATATAGATATTAAATAATACAATAATTAGTCTTGATCCAGCGTTTCATTGTAATTATTAAAGTATAATTTAATAATTAGATAAGTCTTCTACATCATAGTATCCAGTTGTCGAATCTTCAGTGTGTCCCCTTTCTGAAGTCATTTCCATTCCCATCAAACTGCACATTAGAAAAAGACTCAATTTATTTAACTTAATAAATCTATTAAATTAAATTGAATCAGCTCTATTCACTTAAAATTAGATTGCACAAAAAACACCAAACTAAGCCAATGATGAAGGAACTAATAAAATTATAAAATTTGTTATAATATGATGCCTGATATGATTTATGAATGAACCGTTCTTTAGAGAATTATGGCAAAAGCTCACACCTTGTAAGAATAAAACAAATCTCTGGAATATACTAAAATTTACTAAATACATACCATAAATACCTAAATAACTGAACTATCAAATCACTTAAATATAACTTGTTAAAAGTGGCATTTTGCCTTAATGTGTAATAATTGACTTGATCAAACGAAATTGAATTTAGATATTTAAATAAAATTTTCACTATAAATATAAATATTTAATAATTTAAATTAATGGTAACATTTTTACACCACTAGAGAAGTTTTGTAGACTTATTTTTCCGCTGATCACATCACAAAAAAGACTTTTAGCACAAATTTTTTGACATCATTTTTTTTCAAACTTTGATAAATTTTTAAAATAAACTACTTGCAGGACAGTAAAATTTTAGTATGTTCTTCAGGACCATGAAGTCAATCAATATAAAAAACTTTATAAAAAAAATTTTAACAGGTAATTACGAAGAAACGGCCCGGCCGATCTTTGTCCAAAACTAGTTAACGCGATTCCCAAATAATGTCTTTCGAATGGTTTTTGATTTTTTTAAATCGATTCAGAATTTTTGACCAAAACGTGGACGGATGTATGTGTGTGTTCAGCCAAAATGTTCAGAAACCTTTGAAACGTAAAGATATATAAAAATTTTCATTTTCGATTTTTTCCGATTGCTATAACTTGCCCTACGGGAAGTTAATGAATGTAATTGTGATGAACGATACAACAAAACAATGAAAACACCAAAATAATTTTTATAAAACCATAACCCCATGCATAAAACCATCTTAATCCACTCACCCACTACTCCCAGCCTGAGCAGCATTCTCCGCTCCACTTTTAGCATCTCCACCAATTGTTCCACTGGCATTAGAGCCCCCATCCGTAATTTCAACATCTGGTATAAGTTCATACAAATTGTCACCTACATAACTCGAATCGTCCTCCGGTAAATGTAGAACAGGCACTTCGTTTCGAGAGCTGGTGGAACTTGAGGCTACAGATGGTATAAAACTTTCTAAATTTGAACCGTAACCGAATGTAAAATCGTGGTCTGTTGTTTCTTCCAGACTTTGTTTACGTCGTCGGCGTGTTCCAGGTGGTTTAGGAGGGGTTTCGATAAGGGTTAAGAGATCTTGGCGGGCTTTCACGCATTTTCTGAAAAGAAAAAAAAACTATAAATTGCAAATGTTATTGTCATAGTTGCAATATTGATTCAACTTATTTCTTTATTAAGTTTTTATTTAGACTTGCATAAAGGCAAAAAGCCAGGTTCACCTAGTTTCATATTTAATTTCTGATTTAATTTCTGATTTAATTTTTAATAAATTGAAAATAAAAACTTACTTGTACACACGAGTTTCATAATCGATAACAAAGTGATTATAATATCTTTTAATTCCATTGAATCCACCTACTCCAACGTCTTGCAGAGAATGTTCATAAATATCCTAAAAAAATAGAACAACAAAAATTTAAAACCAATGCCTCATAAAAATTAAAGTGAAATTAATTCAGAATATTTAAACAAAAACTTACACAAAATTGAGTATAATATCCCTTACGAGCACAATCCATCTTAGAGTGAAGTATTCTTAATAAATTTCTATAATATTCATCTACAGCATCAACAAAAGTATCTAATGTATTATCCAGCACTTCTGCAACAACAAAAATAAATAAAAATTACAAATTCACATATAAGCTTTATTGAAGTAAAACTTCTTTAGGCGCGATATGGGTGTAAAAATTTCTTTAGGCTACACGGGTGTAAATCCGTACAAATGCAACGAAAACGCCAACGTGTAGTTGAACACTACGACGCCGTAAGCGCTGATGTCGCGAGTATCCACTCCCGTCATGTCATGCGTAAGTCGAGCGCTGAACCCTATATGAACTTGCATTAATTGAATCACGTTTTTTTTACAAAAGAAGAGGTTGCTGTATTATGTCCTCATGGAATAAGACTTTTCTTAGAGAATAATTGTGTCATGGAATATAATAAATTTATATTGAATCTCGAAGACAAAATAATATCTACTGCCACGGATATTTATGTAGGTTGCCATGCGACAGATCAACAATCATACATTCGTCAGCAGTTTCAAAAAAATCGGTTATTGATACCGGGGGTTTGCCGTATGAAATAATTTTAGTTCTGAATAATTTTAGTTCTGAATAAATTTTACATAATAACAACTAATATTGATGTAAGTGATGGCTTAGCTAATGGTTGTGTAGGAAAATTAGTGTACATAGAACGTGGCGATAATGATGAACTTCTACGTTTATGGTTTGAATTTCCTGGTAAGATATTTTGATGAAATTGTATATGAATACAATAAAACACATAATCAGCAGCTTCTATATGTTGCATTATCACGAGTTACCAGCATTAATGGATTGTTCATCATTTCTAAAACAACGACAAAAAAATTTATCATGGAAGAAAATGGCCAGCAGGATTAATGGACTTACAAACTGAATTCCAAAGACTTTCAACTTGTAGATTAATAACACAAAAAGAAAAATTGAGTGAGATAATAAGTTTGAACGACATTTCATTGTTTTCCTTTAACTGCCAAAGTTTACGAGCTCATTTGCCTGATCTGCAAGATAAAGTGCTACAACGTTGTACGTTTTTGTTATTTTCGGAAACTTGGATTAATAATAAAGAACAAATTGATATTTAGAACTATTACTGCGTTACTCAATACAAACGATCAAACTCAAGAGCAGGTGGTGTAGCTGTTATATCATTCATGTTCAGATACTCTTCATAATGCCACTTCTATGCAGTTTCTTGCGCCAACAATATTACTGGATATTCCTAATGAAATTATACAAGTAGGTGATATTGCAGTTGTCCGCTGTGTGAACACACAGAATCAAACATTGATTATAGTCGTCCTTTAAATTTCTCCCAATAAAAACATATCAAATATTATTGAATTTCTTCATCAGCAGTTACTTCATTTTTCTAATGAGGGTGCAAAATTTTTAAACACTAATCACAACGAGATACCATTAATTCTTGCTGGAGATTTCAATGTCAATTTTCGTTCAGAAGAATCTCAACCATTAATTGATTTTTTAAATAATAAATTTAATTTAACAATGAATAATTCTCCATTTGATTCAACCACAAGATATGGCACGACTATTGATGCAGTTTTCTCCAGAAATGTACATAGTTTACAAAGCAAAATTTATGTCTCTCATTTCAGTTATCACAGACCTATTATATCATATACGAAATATGATAGCAATTAATCTATCGCTGTTGTTTTAAACTGTGTTATTGATGTTATGTGATTATTAATAAATGATTTTTAAAATTCAAATATGATGTTTTTTTATTTTTATCTTAATTGCCTACTCATACAATATTAAAAGTTTTACTTCAATCGCGTGTGATCCTTACGCGCACTCTTTTTTTATTTTTCTATTACCTGTGTAACCAATCTGTGCCAATAATAACAAAATACTCTGCCTAAGTAATACACGACATGTTTTTTGATCAATTTCAGGTACAGGTTGTGGAATGCCTTTTGTGAAATCAGTTTCTAATGGATGAATAAAGTTCAGACAGTTTGTTTATATTTTGCAGGCACTGGTTGAGGTAGTTCAGGGGCGGGAGGCACGGATTCGATTTCATTAACCTGCATAATAAAATGAATTATATATAATATATAATTATTATAATTAATTATATATAATTTATTGTGTATAAATTTTTAATTTTACCCCCAGCTTTCCAAGCCTTTGTTTCACATCGTCAGTCATTTGTAATATGTGGGAATAATACTGTTGTAAATCTATTGTATTTAAAACTCTTGGACAACCAACTTTGATCCTACAATAATAAATAAATAAATAGAAGTTAGTTAAAATTAAGTCAAGTTTTAATTAAGTTTTAAATTCTTACTGTATTCTATCAGAGACAAAATCCTCGGATACATCTTTTCCTAATGCATCAGGTTGCATCGCTTGTTGAATTAATTCATTTAAGTTGTCTATAGGTATATCAAGCGCACAATCTTCGTCTTCTTCAGGAGCATCTTCAAATCCTCCCCATTTTTTGTGAGAGTTAGATGAAATAGTTTCTGATTGATTAGACATTTCTTATGTCTAAGAAAAAATTCTTATAAGTATTCTGAAAGAAAATGCAGTTGGATATAAAATTATAATAAAAATAAATATTGCATCGTGTTAACATTGAGAGCAAATACAATTTTAAAAACAGCAACTGACCAAAAATGTGGCTAAATTATAAGAAAATGTATGATGTGTTTTAATATAAAAAATTAATAATATACAAATAATAAAAACCGACTCATTTTGAACATAATCATATTGATTTAACGATTATTAAACCCACAAACTTGTATTTTCAATAATGAGTGACAGTTGGTCAAAAAGTTTAAACACTTTTACTAAAATATCGCTAATTATTTACAATAATTACATAAAATATCTTTGCACTTACATTTGGGGTTCTAAATATAAATCAGTGGCAACATATAACTACTATCTTTTGCAATAATACATTTTTATATATAATTAAACTGCGGCTTCTATAAAAGAGGTTAAGCGAATGACATATGAGGAGTTGAACAATGTCGGCTTGATTGATTGCCATGAAGTTGTTGCAAAGTGAAGTTTGATGCAGGCGGGAAATTTAAATTTAAATTTGAGACTAAAGCTTATTTATATAATCATGTATAATTTAAGTTAATAATGTAAATTCATGTTGTATGTATAGAATATATTTTTCTCGTATCTATAAATTTAAGATTTATATAATAGTTTTTCAAGTTCAATATAATAGTTTCTATAGATAACAATCATACTTGTGCAATTTAAATAACTTTGATAAAGTATTTCACAATTCTGTTAAAATTCTTATATTTTATATATCTTCTAGTTCTTATGCGATTATATTAAACAAAAATTGCATCTTTATGAGCAAAGTTTGTCAAAAAAGCTAATATTTAATATAAAAAATTGTAAGCACAAAGAGACAGTATAATTAGTACATACTTAGTTGATTATTTTGTTAATTTTATTTTATTTGTTTATTAGAATATTCAATAAGTAATACTTTTTATAATGCTGTTTAAACTTCTCTCGCTATTGTAGATCTCTCAAATTCTAAAACTAAGAAATTAAAAAAATAGAAAGTAAATTTATATTCTACACTAACTATACTATACTTTACTATACTACTATATATTATATACTAATATACTAACTAATATACTAATATACTATACTAATACTAATATACTATACTAATATTTTATATACTCTACTAATATCCTAATAATAAACTAATATACTTTACTACTATATACTATATACTAATACACTAACTATACTACTAAAGTAAATTTATATTTCACTCTACAACTAGCATTTTTTTAGAATAGTAGATTTTCTAGCAGAAACAAATTTCTTGGAAAAGTTAATAAGGATTTTAGAAAAATAAAATAAATATTTTTCCAATTGAATTACTATAGAACTTCGAATAACCGGACTAATTGCTGTGGATAGGCATCCGGATAATAAAAAATCCGGACAATCGAATGTGTGAAGAATAATTTTGTGTATTTATTAAAAATGACAAATACATACAAAGATATAAACGAAAATAGCTTATTAAGAAATTGAAACTTCCTTATGTATGTGCATACATATTTTCTTCGATTACATTATACTAAATTGCACCAATAATCATGTAAAAATTCGAATTGTAGGTATGTAGATTAGGGTGGTCCTTAAAATGGCCATTTTTGAATTTCTTGCTCTCAGGGGCTCCAATGGTTCCAAATAGATAAAAAAACAATTCTCTGAAAGTTTTAGCTCTTAATATTAACGTTTAGATAGAGCGCAATTCAATCAAAGTTTGTATGGAAATAGCATGGAAAAAATTTTCAAAAATTTTAAAAATGTTTTTTAGATGTAATTTAGCAAACAAATGTATGAATAAAACTCATTCATTTGTCGCTAAGTTATACCTAAAACATTTTTTTCAATTTTCAAAATTTTTTCCATGCTCTTTCCATACAAAGTTTTGATTGAATTGCGCTCTATCTAAACGTTAATATTAAGAGCTAAAACTTTCAGAGAATTGTTTTTTATCTATTTGGAAAAATGATGATTTTGACAAATTTTGACAAATGACCATTTAAAGATCACCCTAATGTAGATGCATATAAATTAGTCGCGGTTGGTAGTCCGGATAATCGCGAATCCGTATAACTGAGGTCCGGATAATTGAGGTTCTACTGCATTCATAAATTTTTCAGGAAGAAATGTTTTTCTTGTGTGTTTCTAAATTGTAATTCAATTACCAAGTCCACGTATCCAAGTTGTTGATCTGAACGGACGAAAACCCAGACCTGAGTCAAATGAAAATGCATTCGTCGTCCCTTGTTCTGCTCCTGCCTCCTGCGCCTCCTGCGCTATGCGACAATCTCCTGGGAGGCAATCGATACAGACGGGAGTCGGCGGCTCC
>NW_020537118.1:17239-31500 GCF_003426905.1 Ctenocephalides felis | reverse complement strand
TTCAAAAAGACTCGGCCGCGTTATAATTTTCGTGTCCAATTTTCAGAAGGACATGCCTTCATATAAAAGTCTAAAAAATTTTATAAAATTATAAAATTAACTCTTTGCTGTTACAATAAGATAATGTAATTGTAACATATTTAATCTGTAGATTTTTTTAGATTCATTTTGATTAAAATTAATTGTAACTAAAATTTATTACAAGGGGGGCAGTAAAATTTTTATAGGAAAATTTTCTTACGTATTGGTTACGGTTTTTTATTGTTTCTTAGTTTCGTGTAATTTTTTTTGGGTATTTTTTTAGATTGGTTTATTTTTTTGAGATAAATTCCAGTAAACAAGATGGTTAGTGAAGTTCAAGTTTGAATATTAGATTTAGGATTTATTGCAAATAGATGTAGTTCCATCCGATGTTCACCTATTAGTAGAATCATTTTTCTTGTTGCATAAATATTGTTTTTCTCTAGAAAACTTGTACTTATTTTATACCATATGGAAAGAAAGGTGATTAGGAAACCTGGAGTTAGTCCAGAATTATTTCCGTTGCCTGTGATGGTTCATGTGTTTTTAAATATATTTTCTATTCATAGTTACTGATACTTTTTATATTTTTTTACTGCTTCTGGTACCAATTACATGAAATTGATAAAATCCAATTAGGAATTTTAAGTAGTATCTTCTAGATGTCTGGAAACCTAACACCAAATATTTTAACTGAATGCTATGGATAATTTTGTAGATGTTCTAAATTATAAGCCAAGTCGGTTATTGGGCTGATTTGGTCCTTGGTAACCAAAACAACCTTAGAAGTTTTCTTCTGGTATCTTCTTCAGCATATTGCCTCATTGTTTAACCTCAGAAAATATTTTACATTGGGAGACTTTTTGCCTAATCTGTTGTAATACTGACTTATAAGCAACTTTAGAAATCTGCTTCTGATATCTCATAAAATTTGGTGATTTTTTAGCAGTAGAAAGCCACTAGAAACTTTCTTAGATTAGTATCCGACATCAACCTCTGATTAGTTAGAATCTTATTTATCAGGTTTCATTATCCCTTTTTATTAGAAGAACGATGGTATCCTCGACTTTGGTTTTTCTTTGGTGAATATTTGTGATGCTGAGCCGAAGAAGTTGATGGTTGTCTTCTGTCGTATGTTAGATGTTTTTGATGATGAATTTTGGTCTGGACTGGAGAATCTAATGATTCATTTGACTCGCTGCTGGGCATGTAGTCTCTGGGTTCGGATATCTGAAAATAAATGACAAGAAAATTTATTATTTAGTGCAATTTTTTCTTCAAACAACTTTATAGTTGATGTGAAGTGCAATTGTAGTACAGAAAAATTAGGTGCATTACACTATTTTAGTATTTTCCGTATTCGACAGAGGGTCTACTGTGCCAAAATTCATCACTCTTTATAAGAGTAAAAAAAATGGCATGGGAATTTATTATTTAGCTCAATTTTTTCTTTAAACAACTTTATAGTTGATGTGAAGTTGCAGTTGTAGAACAGAAAAAACTGGGTGCTTTACACTATTTTAGTATTTTCCGCATTCAACAGAGGGTCTACTGTACCAAAATTCATCACTATTTAAAGAGTTAATTTTCTAATTATAATACACTTACTCTATACGTGCAATATTTATTTCCTATATATTTTTGTGAAAATATGTTTATGATTTAGTTGAAAAATATATCTATATCTACTATATCTAGAATTAATTTTCTAATTATAATATACGTACTCTAAACATTTAATTTTTTTCTTATATATTTTTGTAAAAAACATTTTGTGATCTAGTTGGAACTCTATTTAATACGCGTATGCATTGTTCTCATTTCATTTTTTCAAATTAATCAGGTTTATCTACTCTATGTTATATATTTATATAAATCTTATCTAGAATTAAACCCAGGGGTGAATTTACGTGCTACAGTTGGTGGTGGCATCTATGGAGCGCGGAAACAATTAAAATTAAATATTTGCGATCTATTTATCCGTGTTTTTACAAAGATTTTGGACATTTCACGTAGTAATCACAAAATAATTTACAAATTGGCTCATATGATTTTACTATTCTAGTTTGTACTAGAAAAGGCTGTAACTAGTGTAGTATTTTTGCAAAAATTGGGACATTTGGAAAATATCAGGAAACAAATAGTTTTTTAGAAAATTTTTAATTGTGTGCGTGTGTGTGAACAGGTTTTTTACCGTAAATCGACGTTTTCTCAAAAACGCCTGTAGCTCAATTAGGACTATCGTTTGTCACTTTTTTGCGACGATCTGCCAAGCCGTTTCTATGTAATTTGGAAAAAGGTGTTAAACTTTTCGTCCACATTTAAATTCAACTACCGAATCGATTTTAAAAAATCAAAAACTATTCGAAAGATATTAGTTGGGAATGATGCTGATTAGTTTTGGGTGAAAATCTACCGAGCCGTTTTCTTGTAAAAAAATTAAGCCGATTTTTATGAAACTTTTTTGGCGATGTATATCATGGTCTTATAGAACTTACTGAAATATTATGGCTTTACGATAAGTAGTTTAATTTTAAAAATGCATCAAAGTAAGTAGAAAATGAGTAGTTTTTTTGACGTTTGTTAAATTAAAATTAGACGATTTACTTGGCATAACGATAGAGTACTTGGGTTAATAAAACATACTACACCATTAAATTCCCACGGAAACTGGTTCAATTATCAAAATTATTGATTTGTGAAAATTTGTTTTTAGAAAACAGTCCAAGTTAACGTGTTCGTTCATTTGCAATTATGTGTAATAAATCCACTCGGAATACTTTTAATCACTCATAAAAATAATTTATTTATCATGGATTTAGTCGTTTATTTACACACATCGGGAAGTTCATGTAACTTGCCTCAAGGCAAAATACCAATACCAACTAGTTATCGATTAAGTCGATTACGTATATGTATCGGTATTTTTATGCAACTTGCCTTAAGGCAAAATACAACTTACAACTACTGATTATTATTATTACCGGTGATTTCCTCTTCGTCCTCGGTGACCTCGATCCCGACGGCGACCTGATGCTGATGTTTTCCTTCTTCGTCCTCGACATTGTTCCCTTGTATTTCGGAGTTGCTGGTTGGGAAGAAAAGACAAAACAAAATTTGTTGTGGTTTGTTTTTTTAATAGAAGAAATCGTTTACGCGAATCAAGACCCGTTTTTTGTTGTACCTCCTCATTTGCACTTTCCTGCGTTTTTGGGAGAGACAACAAAAATGGACTTTGATAATTGAAATTATGAATTTTGTTATATTTGGGCATCAAGGGTGGAAATGAAAAATGTGATTCATGGTTAATATAACACGGTAATTGCAACGATGGTATAAGAAAAATTTGCAAATGGGCCATGGTAACTTGAGTAAATAGTTTAGTTGAAAATGTATAATTTTTTTTGCCCAAATTCCTGGAGAAACATTAATTTTTATGTCACACATATATGACTAGCATGGTCCTTTCTTAATTATTTTAATGTATAAAACTTTTTCACATATATGTTTGACATGGTATATGTAAAACTCTCAGCGTCAGACGCATACGACTGACATGACGAATAAAGTGTGAAAACTCATTTTACTGGAAAAATTAATTTACTGTTTTTCATAAAAAAATCAGATTAGCTAATTTTATGTTTTCTCGACGTTTCAAGCCATTCTGAATCGAATGAGACCGAATTAGAAAAAGTATGTGTGTGTGTGAACAGATTTTTTCAACTTACGTTTACCGGAGATCCGCCTCCTGTTTTCCTCATACTTTGTTGTTGGGATGAAGACTTATGACTGGCTGCTTTTCTTGCTTTTCTTTGAGACATTCGACTGTGATTTGAAATCTGGTTCTGAGTAACAAAATTCAGTCATTATGATAAATGAAAAAACATTATGTATAAGGTAGAGCAGGAGTTAAAACTCTGTGGGTAAAAAGCCCCTCCTAAAAAACAAGTAGAGTTAAGAATTTTTTATCAACAATATTTGAAAGTAAAGGGCAAAAGATGTACAACCAGACAACAGCTGGATTCTTACGACGTCGCTCTCAGAAGATAAACGGCATTGTTTGAAAATCTATAACAAAAGTTATAGAGTTATAAAGTTATAAAGTTTCGCGTTTAGTTTCTTTGGTTGTGAGTACTGTTGTTTAGTTTACTAGACCTTAATACAATTTTAAAGTATAAGTTATTTAAATGTTTTATGAGATGTATGTTAATTTTAAAATACACTCAACACATGTTTTTATATAACTACTATAAGAGCTTACATGTGGATGGGGTAAAAAGAACCAACCTTACCTTTACCTTGGCAAAGGTGTAAACAATAGAAAATAGCAAACAAATATGTAAATTAAAAAATTAAATTAAAAAAAGCAATTCTATAATAGATAAATTAAATAGTTTTTCCAACTTTGCTGATGATTATTTTTGACTAAATACTAGATCAAGCTTATATACAGTGCTATCTATGTATAACATTCACTCACGAAATTCATATTTTGCATTTGTTGAATAATATAACTATTATTTTGAAAAATCATTTTAAATTTAAGACATTGGGTCTGGTATTCTCTAGCCCTTCCATTTTACCTTGTCTATGGGGTAAAAAGAACCAGGTGATAAATTTTTGAAAAACAGGAAAAAACACATTTCTACAATGATGAATTTTTAACGCAACTAGGAATTTTACTAAACATAGTCAGATAGATGTTTGTTTGATATGTGTTATTTGTTTTGATATAATTGGTTTGGTTTTCACAATAAAATTGCTCAAAATCAAATTGGATGTTTATGACCAGCCCTGACCTATTATTTTTATTCTTACCCAAGAAAATACTGTAGAATTTCCTCTGCTGTTGGGCTTAGAACTTCTTGGATTTGGATTTGGCGGACTTCGTATATCTTCAACAACGCATTTGCGATAAGCGTCATGTCTTTGATTCTGAAGAAGTAATTTTTTTAAATTGATTACAAATTAAAAAAAAACAACATGCAACAACGGAGATAACACAATATTCCAAATTTATTTCAATTCATACCCATTTTTCATACAAATCTGAGTCGAAATCAGATTCCTCTTCTGATTCGATTTCCCTGTGTTTCATCGCCTTGGCACCGCCGGATCTACCCCTCGTCTGAAAACAATAATAATTTTCATACATTAAATCTATGTACGATCACAGACATGGTCTCTGGATAAAAGCTATCTGAAAAATTCTTTGAAAAGTAGAAAGTAAACAAATATTCCTTAGTGAAAATAGCCCTTCCCGGTATTAAACAGGATGGGTAGCTTGCTAATGTAAAACATAATGAAATAGATTGGACAACTTTCACTCGACTTCTAAAGAATCGCGTGTCATTACATACAACTTTACTAGTTTTGGTAGAAAATTAGTTTCTGTACTACTAAAATAATAAATAATAAATTATTTTTAATTGTACTCACCGTAAAACTTACTGTGCAAACACCTCTACTACCAGAATGACCACCTCCACCAGATCTACTTGATGATCTTCGTCTTGGCTAATAAAATATTCAAAAAAAAATTAGATTTTTTTTCTAAATTACTAGGAGATATTTGTCCAAACTCGAAACAAATATTATTTAACACATTCACTGCTGAACATGTGTTGCTTATACTTCACCCTGTGCTAAATATTTTGTTCGGTTACGGGGTTACACCACTGTAGCAGTAAAAAAAATTTCAGTCAATTTCAGTCAAAATCCGCGGCACGCAAAATAACTACAACAATTTTTTTTTTCATTCGAATTTTCAACAGCATATTTATAATAACATTTTGAAGTGCCCATCATAGGAGATCTTCTATATGTTAATTTGAAATGAAATTATTCCTAGAGATAACTGGACAAACTAACAAAAAATGTACCAAAATAGTTTAAATAACTCTATTTTTATTTGAAATATTTACAGTATAAAGTTTTAATTCAAACATTTTGTTTTACTAAAAAACACTATTTTGAACAAGGCGAACGCACCTGTTGGGTTTGGCGCTTGGCTATTGACAACGCACGGTCTCACGCACCATGTGCGTGCGCATCAGTAAATGTGTAAATGAATCGATAAATAATAATGATGATAATTTAATAAATACTAATAATTATTTACCTTGTCGCTGCCTCCAGATAAAGACCTATAAGATCTATGAGACGAGCAGGATTTGCACGGAGAGCAAGGCTAAAAAAATAAAATATTAATTAAATTCCTACCAACACAAATTGGCTTTTATGTATCTCATTCAACAAAAAATCCTTTCGTACAATTTTTTTTAAATTATCCAATAAATACCTTTCTACGTTCCCCCGGACACATCATTTCAGTACACGGTTCTCTAATCTGTATTTATAACGTAAAAAAATATTTTTATGAAGTTTTTAGAAATTGATAATTTAGTTCATTTTCTAAAATTATTTATCCCATAATATAATAAACAGATCATTAAGAAAAATAAACTGTAACTCACTTTTCTGGGGCAGGGTCTAGGTTTCTGGAATTCGGAATAAAAGTGTTAATGGATTGTGTTTAAAATTTAATTTAGCCTGCAAAAATAATTTTGTGATAATCGAACCTATTATCTTCAACCAATTTTTTTGATAATAATTATAAATTTATACAAAATAAATTTTTGCAGACTTTTATCAGTATTATTTATATATTTTTTTATTTTTGATACATTACCCTGCAAGGATACGTTGGGGTCTCGCATGGGTCGCACCGTTTGGGCTACATATAAGAAAAAAATTGAATAAATTAAATTTATATATATATATATATATATATATATATATAAATTTATAGATTTGTATAAATTACCTTGCAGCATGGGTCACATGGTTCGCACCTTCTTGGCTAAATAATTAAAATAAAAAATATTAACTTTTAATTTAATTTTTGGACTTAAAAAACTAAAAATCTTAAGATATGTTTAAGAAATTTCATTTTTTCTAAGATTTTCTTAAATAGATGTAGTTCAAAAAAATGTTTCTTTCATCATATGTTTTTAGGACCATATCATATTATTACAAGGCTTAAATTAAGATTTTAGATTTTCTAGAATTATATGGGTTTCTTGTTTAGAATTATATTGAATATCAATTTTTTTTCTGAGAATTGTATAATAAAAAAAATTAGTTTGGTTTATTATATATAATATAATTTCAATTGTTTACCTTGCAAGGTGGAGGTTCACATGGTGATGGACATCTTTTCATCTGAAAACAGCAATAAATTAAATTTAAAAATTTAAACAAAAAATAAAAATTAAATTTTTTTATAAAATTAGAAATAATAATTTGAAAAAAAAAATTACTTTGCAAGGAGATGGTTCGCAAGGCGATGGACACCGTTTTACCTAAAAGTATAATAAAATAATTATTTATAAATCATATATGTTACAAATATTGAAAACAAACGTTTAAAGATGAATAGTTATATATTAGCCGTGTCAGACATTTATCTGACGCTAAAAAAGCGTATATTAACCATATCAGACATATGTGTCTGACACTCGAGATTTAAAATGAGAATAAAAGTTTTAATACAAAGCCATATCAGTGTTTTTCCAGGACTTTTGTCTAATAAAATTTTCCTTAGAGACATTTATACTAAATATTGACAAAAGCCATGTGATTGCTGTGCAGTCAGGCCTTTTTCTCAAATTGTCAGATAGAAAACCTAACCTAGAAACCGTACAAATGTCAAAAAAATAATCTTAGATAATAGGGTTTTTCTGACTCAGTTCCATAACATACGAGTGACATTGCAGTTTATGTGTAAAACGCCTGAATGCACAGCAAATATATGACATTTTGATAGTATTCAATATGATTCAGTAGCATAATGTATGGAAGTTGGAGCGTAATATGGCCTTGCCATAACATTAAACGGCCCATAAGTTTCTATGATAAATTTTAATTAAATTATCTAATAAAGTAATGCCTTGGCCCATATGAAAATTTTTCTGATATTATCTTGGCGAATAATGTGTTAAGAATGTATAAAATGAGCAATTTATTTATATAGTTATATAAATAAATAAATAAATAAAAAACAAAAGTTTGAAATAATTTATGAAATTATTCGACTTACTCTTCTCACGCACGGTTCACACTCCTGAAAAAAATTTAATATATAAACTTTAGTTATAAATAAAATAATTAATAAATATATATATATATATATATATATATATATATATATACATATATATATATATATATATATACATATATATATACATATATATATATATTTATATATATATATATATATATATATATATTAGGGTGGTCCTTAATATGGACATTTTCGAATTTCGTTGATCCCAAGGGCTCAAATGGTTCCAAATTGATAAAAAAATCCTCTATAAGTTTTAGCTCTTAATATTGTCTTTTAGATAGTGCACAATTCAATCAAAGTTTTGTACGAAAATAGCATGGCAAATTTTCAAAAGTTTTAAAAATATTTTTTAGATATAACTTAGCGAACAAATGATATTACTTTATCAATTTTGAACCATTTAAGCCCCTGGGAGCAATAAAATTTGAAAATGTCCATATTAAGTACCACCCTAACATATACACACACATATATATATATATATATATATATATATAAACAAAGTTAACAAATAAGTCTATAGGTGTTAAAATTGATTAAATTTTTGATATAATAATTTTTTAAATTTTTAATTTGCAGCCAGGAGTACAAAAACGACCATTCCAATCAAATCCATGTTTTCCTAATCAGTTAACAAAATTAAATATATTTAACAAAAATTAATGAAAATGGTAAACAATTGACCTTAAAGAGTCATGCATTTAAATGTCTGTTTACAAATTATTTATATTTATTAACTTTGCCGTAATATTTTCCTATAAATTTTCAGAAAAAATCCTCATGCATTTATATATATATATATATATATATATTTATATATGTATGTATATATATATATATATATATATATATATAGATATACATATAATTTGTAATATACATATACCTTTGGTTTGCTACCACAAGAAGCCATACTTGTCTTCGAACGTCTTTTGCACAATTTTTTCTGAAAATTTATAGGAAAATATTACTTCCTTTAATAACAATAAAATATGTCTCCGCAAAAAATAATGAATATAAATAATTTGTAAACCCTTTAAGGTCAATTATTTACCATTTTTATTAATTTTGTTATATATATTTTACCTGATTAGGACAACATGGATTTGAACATATGGACGATTGGGATGGTCGTTTTTGTACTCCTGGCTGTAAATTAAAATTTTATTTTTATATTAGTAATTAAATCAGTTTTAACATTTCTAGACTTATTTGCTAACTTTTAAATTTTTAATAACTTTACCTTATTTGGGCAGCACGGATTGCAACAACTGGGGGTTTTGTGAACCTGGTAAAATAAAATTACTTAATTACAAATACTAATTTGCTATGTTTTTGAAATTATAATTCAAGTTGATTTTTTTTTTCATTTTTATAGAAACAAAATATTAACAGTATTTGAAAATAAATTTATTTAAGGGGGTCTTCTATCTTGTGACCTTGTTTTTGATACTGTTTTTTGAGAATTAATCTTATGAGAACCAATAATGCAACAAGGTGCGGTTTTTTGCATTTAACTTGTTTTTTTTTCTAAACTTTTAACATAATTTTTACCGAAATTTTATTGTTTCTCATTTGACGTCTTTTTTTATACTCATGTTTGAAGTTTCACTCTTAATAATTTCAAGCAAATGGAAAATTTATGTAAAATAGTTTTAAAACATACAAATTCAGTATGCTTTCTGTACTCGACTGAATTATATACTTTGGCCCTATATTTCTATGAAAAATATTAAATATTCCAAAATTATACCTAACAATTTTTTTTACAAACTCACCTTTTTCTTCTTCGGCGGACACGGATTGAATCTTGATTTCTGCTTTGAAATAAACACAAGTATATTATAAATAACACAAACACATTACTATACAATAAAAAATCAATAAAATATTTTTATTTTCTTGCCTTTTTGCAACAAGGATCTGAGCAAATGCTTTCGTTCGAACATGGAAGAGTGCAACAAGGATTCGATTTCTGAAATAAATTTTTTTTAGTTAATTTGCCAAAGTAAATAAAACTGAGATATAATGTTATTACATCATGTTTGAAATTTTTTAAGTTGTTATTTATTTTCTCACCTTTTTACAACACATTTTTGAACAAGTCGATGAAAGTGTAGATGGCTTCTTGCAAGGACTCTGAAAAATGATTTTATAATATGTCAGAATTATATATATATATATATATATATATTAGGGTGGTCCTTAAAATGGTCATTTTCGAATTTCCTTGCTCCCAGGGGCTCAAATGGTTCCAAATAGATAAAAAACAATTCTCTGAAAGTTTTAGCTCTTAATATTAAGGTTTAGATAGAGCGCAATTCAATCAAAGTTTGTATGGAAAGAGCATGGAAAAAATTTTGAAAATTAAAAAAAAATGTTTTAGATGTAACTTAGCGACAAATGAATGAGTTCTATTCATTCATTTGTGTGCTAAATTACATCTAAAAAACATTTTTAAATTTTTTGAAAATTTTTCAATGCTATTTCCATACAAAACTTTGATTGAATTGCGCTCTATCTAAACGTTAATATTAAGAGCTAAAACTTTCAGAGAATTGTATTTTATCTATTTGGAACCATTTGAGCCCCTGGGAGCAAGGAAATTCGAAAATGACCATTTTAAGGACCACCCTAATATATATATATATATATATATATATATATATACACATTAACTATTCATGAAAATACCTTGCAGGATTCCTTTGGACACGTATCACATTTTTTTGGCATGTTCTGAAAAATATCATTGAATAAAATTGAATACATTACATAACGTATTTTCTCTAACTTTTTAAGTAAAGTTTTCGTATTTCGTCATAAAATTAAAATATTTAAAAATTTAAAAATTTAAAATATTTACCATTTATTTAACTTTGTACAAAACATGCAAAAAACTTTCAAGTTACATATAAAATTGACTTTGAAGAATAGAATGATCATTTTTATTGCTATTTAAAACCACTTTTACTATTATTGTACACGATTATTAGTTAATGTAACTCGAAGGCCTTTAAAGCTTATTTATTTTCACTTATTATTACTCTTTTTTATTTTATATTAAATTTATTGCATTTTTTTATATTATTTCTTAAATAATCGTAAATAAGACATTACAGTCTTGATTAATAAAAATAAATTATAACATAAAACTTATCACCATAAATGTATTGTTATTTACAATAATAAATATAATTTCTTCAGAATTTTCACCAAGGAAAAATAGTAATTTTTAGTGGTCTAATGCAAAACACTAGTTGTTGCAAATTTTGTTTTACTTATTTTTTTAAAATATTTAACTAAATTTATTTTTCATGATAATTATATACTTCTAATAATTTTTTATATTTTTATCAATTTTATATTTAATTACCTGTGGGCATGTGGGATTAGAGCAAAGCGATCCTTGTGAACACTTTTTGGGAACACACTGTTAACAAAATAAATAAACATAAATATAAAATTATTATAAATAAACTAGTATTTGATATTAGTATTGATTCCTAAATTTCGAGAAAATAAAAAATTAATTCATACTATTAATTTATTATCATAGATGAAAAATTATATTAATTCATGACCCACCTTGGACTTGTGCCGCTTCTTTTTCTGAAAATAAAAAAAAATATATAGTATGCAAAATAAATTCACAAGAAATGGACTTTATTTAGATATTAAATGAATTCATTACTTTTTGCTTAAATATTCTACATTTTTGAGACCTTTGATTTTTTTTAAAGAAACTTCAGGAACAGTATTTGCTATTTTGGGCCAAAGTTGGAACAGAATTCATTCGATCATAAAAAAAATCAAAAAATATTTTCTCTAATAGGTACATATTTTAAAATTAATATTGAGAGCAAGTGAAATTGAATACATCCATATAACGACCACCCTAATGTATATATAAATTTGCACTTACCTTTTCTTCACAAGGTTTTTTCTGAAAATAAAATAAAATAGTTAGAAATTCACAAAAAACTACAAGATATTTCATGCTGTTTCACAAGCATGCATTCATAAATTGTTATATAATAAATATAATATATGTATATATATATATATATATATATATATATACTAGCAAACCCGACGAACTCCGTTTTGCCACCAGATGATGGTGAGAAAGATGAAGAAATTTTTTGTTTGTTTTATATTTGAAAAGGAAAGATTTGATCAGGAAGGAAAACCCGACTTATTTTTATATATATAGAAGATAATCTATTTGCAATTATTTAAAACAATTATTGATTATTTTTATTACTCGAATTTTTAATCACGGTGCGAGGAGTTCCAGCAATTTGCATTAGGGCACGATGCCATGCACCACTAATTTACTTAGCTATAAACCTTGCGGAGCCCGAGACCTTTCCAACAAATGCAAAATTGTCGAAATCGGTTCGTGCGCTCTGGAGTTATTTCGTCAGGAAGGAAAACCCGACTTATTTTTATATATAGAAGATATATATGTAATTATTTACTGTTTTTTGTTTTTACCTTCTGAGGACAAATTGGGTTCGAACATACTGAACCCTGAGAAGGTCTTCTTTCTACACCAGCCTATAAAATTAAAAAAATATTAATTTAATTAGAAAAAAATAATTTAAATCATGAATTAAAATTAAAATTTGCTATATACAATTTATATCCTACTAGTTTCATCACATTTATTGAGCTATTGTACGGCGATTTTACTAATTTTAGATTCAAAATTTGCTTTTCATAGGTTAGGAAACTTTCCTAAATTTTTAAACCGTGTTAGAGCGAATCCGTGTTATTGAAGTACCGTGTTATGCGAGGGTTACCTGTACTTTAAAAAAAATTGCTGAAAGTTTTAGCTCTTAATATTAACTTTAAGACAGTCCGCATTCAACTAAAGTTTCTTATGGAAATAACATGGGTAAAATTCCATTTGTTTTTTAGAATTTTATAACTTTGCGACATGTGAGTTTAGATTTAATATGAATTTTATTCATATGTATATATTTATACTTAAATTATTATTTTTCAGATTAAAAAAGCTACCTTATGAGGACAGCAAGGATTTGAGCAAAGTGATTGTACCGAAGCTTTTTTGCAAGCCGGAGCAGGACATGAAGGCTGATTGCAAGGAGGCTGAAACAAAAATTTGTCAACAAATTAGAAAAATCAAGGTAAGAATATATAATTATTATTTTTCATTAATAATTATATATGTTTATTTATTTCATATGAGAAGATTGAGATTCATGGTTAGAGCGAACATATTCAAATTACTGTAGCCCCATGATTGTTTCTACTAATTAATTTCACCTTGAATCCTTTATTATAATAAATTAATATTATTCATTTGAAACCAAGAAGCATTATCTACTGATGTAGATAAACGAAATTAATATATTTATCCTGAAGTATTTATTAATAATTAATCAAGCATGAATTGGGCTTTTTGTTTTTATACTTACTTTTTTGTGCGGTTTCTGAAACAAAAATAAAACAGTATTAATATTATATTATATGTATGAAAATATTTTAGTGCTTTTACAATAATAATATATACATATAAAAAAATAAATAAAATAAAATAATAAAAATATATTAAAATTCTTACCGGTTTTTTACATGCTTCGTGCATTGGCTGTTGACCACAATCTGGTTGAGGTTTCGGCTTTTTGCAAGGAGGCTATTAAAAAATTATTAAAAAACGTAAAATTACAATATTAAAAAATTTGAAATAAAAAGTTATGTCCAAAAACTTATACTACTCGATTAGACAAAAACAAGTCACCGTATACAATTATAATATAATCATATTTATTTATTTTCTACTTGATGCATTTGCGTTACTGAAATTAATGGAGATTTTTGGATTTTAAAAGGTCTCGACCGATTTTTATGAAAAAAATAGTTTTCAAATAAGATCTAATTGATATGATAACAACTGTTTTATAATTATTTTTTTGATAAAATGGTTACCTTTTGCTGTGGAGTAGAAGATTGTGAGCATACTGAGCATTCTGATCGTTTTTTCGGTGGATGATGTTGAGCTGAATAAAATAATATGTATGAGTAGTGCAAATATTTGTTATAACAAAAAAAAATCATGAACGATAGCAAAACGTTTTTT
>NW_020537118.1:0-16239 GCF_003426905.1 Ctenocephalides felis | reverse complement strand
TTGATCAGGAAAGAAAACCCGGCTTATTTTATATAATAGAAGATAATCTATTTGCAATTATTTAAAACAATTATATGATTATTTTTAATACTCGAATTTTTTTAACGGTGCGTGAAGTTCCAGCAATTTGCATTAGGGCACGATGCCATGCACCTCTAATTTTCTTAGCTATAAACCTTGCGGAGCCCAAGACCTTTCCAATGAATGCAAAATTGTCGAAATCGGTTCGTGCGTTCTGGAGTTTTTCGTCAGGAAGGAAAACCCGACTTATTTTTATATATATATAGAAGATAATCTATTTGCAAATTATTGATTATTTTTATTACTCGAATTTTTAATTGCGGTGCGTGAAGTTCCAGCAATTTGCATTAGGGCACTATGCCATGCACCACTAATTTTCTTAGCTATAAAACTTGCGGACCCAAGACCTTTCCAATGAATGCAAAAATTGTCGAAATCGGTTCGTGCGTTCTGGAGTTATTTCGTCAGAAGGAAAACCCGACTTATTTTTATATATATAGAAGATAATCTATTTGAAACGATTAAAACAGTTATTGATTATTTTTATAACTCGAATTTTTAATTACGGTGCATGAAGTTCCAGCAATTTGCATTAGGGCTAGATGCCATGCACCACTAATTTCTTAGCTATAAACCTTGCGGAGCCAAGACCTTTCCAATGAATTTAAAATTGTCGAAATCGGTTCGTGCGTTCTGGAGTTATTTCGTCAGGAGGAAAACCCGACTTATTGTTAATATATATAGAAGATAATTGCAAATAGATTATCTTCTATATATATAAAAATAAGTCGGGTTTTCCTTCCTGACGAAATAACTCCAGAGCGCACGAACCGATTTCGACAATTTTGCATTTGTTGGAAAGGTCTCGGGCTCCGCATGGTTTATAGCTAAGTAAATTAGTGGTGCATGGCATCGTGCCCTAATGCAAATTGCTGGAACTCCTCGCACCGTAATTAAAAATTCGAGTAATAAAAATAATCAATAATTGTTTTAAATAATTGCAAATAGATTATCTTCTATATATATAAAAATAAGTCGGGTTTTCCTTCCTGATCAAATCTTTCCTTTTCAAATATAAAACAAACAAAAAATTTCTTCATCTTTCTCACCATCATCTGGTGGCAAAACGGAGTTCGTCGGGTTTGCTAGTATATATATATATATATATATATACATATATTATTTTATTATATAACAATTTATGAATGCATGCTTGTGAAACAGCATGAAATATCTTGTAGTTTTTTGTGAATTTCTAACTATTTTATTTTATTTTCAGAAAAAACCTTGTGAAGAAAAGGTAAGTGCAAATTTATATATACATTAGGGTGGTCGTTAATATGGATGTATTCAATTTCACTTGCTCTCAATATTAATTTTAAAATATGTACCTATTAGAGAAAATATTTTTTGATTTTTTTTATGATCGAATGAATTCTGTTCCAACTTTGGCCCAAAATAGCAAATACTGTTCCTGAAGTTTCTTTAAAAAAAATCAAAGGTCTCAAAAATGTAGAATATTTAAGCAAAAAGTAATGAATTCATTTAATATCTAAATAAAGTCCATTTCTTGTGAATTTATTTTGCATACTATATATTTTTTTCATTTTCAGAAAAAGAAGCGGCACAAGTCCAAGGTGGGTCATGAATTAATATAATTTTTCATCTATGATAATAAATTAATAGTATGAATTAATTTTTTATTTTCTCGAAATTTAGGAATCAATACTAATATCAAATACTAGTTTATTTTAATAATTTATATTTATGTTTATTTATTTTGTTAACAGTGTGTTCCAAAAAGTGTTCACAAGGATCGCTTTGCTCTAATCCCACATGCCCACAGGTAAATAAATATAAAATTGATAAAATATAAAAAATATTAGAAGTATATAATTATCATGAAAAATAAATTTAGTTAAATATTTTAAAAAAATAAGTAAAACAAAATTTGCAACAACTAGTGTTTTGCATTAGACCACTAAAAATTACTATTTTTCCTTGGTGAAAATTCTGAAGAAATTATATTTATTATTGTAAATAACAATATATTTATGGTGATAAGTTTTATGTTATAATTTATTTTTATTAATCAAGACTGTAATGTCTTATTTACGATTATTTAAGAAATAATATAAAAAAATGCAATAAATTTAATATAAAATAAAAAAGAGTAATAATAAGTGAAAATAAATAAGCTTTAAAGGCCTTCGAGTTACATTAACTAATAATCGTGTACAATAATAGTAAAAGTGGTTTTAAATAGCAATAAAAATGATCATTCTATTCTTTAAAGTCAATTTTATATGTAACTTGAAAGTTTTTTGCATGTTTTGTACAAAGTTAAATAAATGGTAAATATTTTAAATTTTTAAATTTTTAAATATTTTAATTTTATGACGAAATACGAAAACTTTACTTAAAAAGTTAGAGAAAATACGTTATGTAATGTATTCAATTTTATTCAATGATATTTTTCAGAACATGCCAAAAAATGTGATACGTGTCCAAAGGAATCCTGCAAGGTATTTTCATGAATAGTTAATGTGTATATATATTATATATATATATATATATATATTAGGGTGGTCCTTAAAATGGTCATTTTCGAATTCCTTGCTCCCAGGGGCTCAAATGGTTCCAAATAGATAAAATACAATTCTCTGAAAGTTTTAGCTCTTAATATTAACGTTTAGATAGAGCGCAATTCAATCAAAGTTTTGTATGGAAATAGCATTGAAAAATTTCAAAAATTTTAAAAATGTTTTTTAGATGTAATTTAGCACACAAATGAATGAATAGAACTCATTCATTTGTCGCTAAGTTACATCTAAAACATTTTTTTTTAATTTTCAAAATTTTTTCCATGCTCTTTCCATACAAACTTTGATTGAATTGCGCTCTATCTAAACCTTAATATTAAGAGCTAAAACTTTCAGAGAATTGTTTTTTATCTATTTGGAACCATTTGAGCCCCTGGGAGCAAGGAAATTCGAAAATGACCATTTTAAGGACCACCCTAATATATATATATATATAATTCTGACATATTATAAAATCATTTTTCAGAGTCCTTGCAAGAAGCCATCTACACTTTCATCGACTTGTTCAAAAATGTGTTGTAAAAAGGTGAGAAAATAAATAACAACTTAAAAAATTTCAAACATGATTCAATAACATTATATCTCAGTTTTATTTACTTTGGCAAATTAACTAAAAAAAATTTATTTCAGAAATCGAATCCTTGTTGCACTCTTCCATGTTCGAACGAAAGCATTTGCTCAGATCCTTGTTGCAAAAAGGCAAGAAAATAAAAATATTTTATTGATTTTTTATTGTATAGTAATGTGTTTGTGTTATTTATAATATACTTGTGTTTATTTCAAAGCAGAAATCAAGATTCAATCCGTGTCCGCCGAAGAAGAAAAAGGTAAGAATATAAAAAAAATTGTCAGTTGTAATTTAGAAATATTTGTGATATTTTTTATATATAAGTATTGAGACAAAGTATATAATTTATTGGAGTACAGAGCATACTGAATTTGTATGTTTAAAAACTATTTCACATAAATTTTCCTTTTGCTTCAAATCATTAAAAGTGAGACTTCAAACATGAATGTGAAATAAGAGGGTCAAATGAGAGAGTAAAATTTCGGTAAAAGTTATGTTAAAAGTCTAGAAATAAACAAATTAAATGCAAAAAACCGCACCTTGATTGTATCGTTTCCATACGATTCATTCTCAAAAAACAGTATCACAAACAAGGTCACAGGGTAGAAAACCCCCTTAAATAAATTTATTTTCAAGTACTGTTTATATAAAAATCAAAAAAATCATCTTGAATTATAATTTCGTAAACGTAGCAAATTAGAATTTGTAATTAAGTAATTGTATTTTATCAACCAGGTTCACAAAACCCCCAGTTGTTGCAATCCGTGCTGCCCAAATAAGGTAAAGTTATTAAAATTTTAAAAGTTAGCAAATATGTCTGAAGGTGTTTAAATTCATTTAATTATTAATATAATAATAAAATTTCAATTTACAGCCAGGAGTACAAAAACGACCATCCCAATCGTCCATATGTTCAAATCCATGTTGTCCTAATCAGGTAAAATATATTTAACAAAATTAATAAAAATGGTAAATAATTGACTTTAAAAGGTCATGAATTTAAATGTATATTTACAAATTATTTATATTCATTATTTTTGCCGAGACATATTTCACTGTTATTAAACGAAGTAATATTTGCCTATAAATTTTCAGAAAAAAATGTGCAAAAGGCGTTCGAAGACAAGCATGGCTTCTTGTGGTAGTAAACCAAAGGTACATATAATACAAATAATATATATATATATATATATATATATATATAAATGCATGAGGATTTTTTCTGAAAATTTATAGGAAAATATTACTTCGTTTAATATGTCTCGGAAAAGTTAATGAATATAAATAATTTGTAAACATACATTCAAGTTCATGACCCTTTAAGGTCAATTGTTTACCATTTTCATTAATTTTGTTAAATATATTTTACCTGATTAGGACAACATGGATTTGAACATACGATTAGGATGGTCGTTTTTGTACTCCTGGCTGCAAATTAAAAATTAAAAAAAATATTATATCAAAAACTAAATCAATTTTAACACCTATAGACTTATGTGTTAACTTCGTATATATATATTTATATATAAATGCATATGTTAGGGTTGTCCTTAATATAGACATTTTTGAATTTTTTTGCTTCCAGGGGCTTAAATGGTTCAAAATTAATAAAAAAATATCATTTGTTCGCTAAGTTATATCTAAAAAACATTTTTAAAATTTTTGAAAATTTTTCCATGCTATTTCCATACAAAAATTTGATTGAATTGCGCACTATCTAAAAGACAATATTAAGAGCTAAAACTTATAGAGGATTTTTTTATCAATTTGAAAGCATTTG
Source organism: Ctenocephalides felis (assembly GCF_003426905.1). Taxonomy (NCBI): domain Eukaryota; kingdom Metazoa; phylum Arthropoda; class Insecta; order Siphonaptera; family Pulicidae; genus Ctenocephalides; species Ctenocephalides felis. Next base: position 11,267 of record NW_020537118.1, on the reverse strand, counting down.
AGCCCCTGGGAGCAAGGAAATTCGAAAATGTCCATATTGAGGACCACCCTAATTTATATATATATATATATATATATATATATTATTTTATTTATAACTAAAGTTAATATATTAATTTTTTTTCAGGAGTGTGAACCGTGCGTGAGAAGAGTAAGTCGAATAATTTCATAAATTATTTCAAACTTTTGTTTTTTATTTATTTTATTTATTATATAATTATATAAATAAATTAACATTTTATGCATTTTTAACACATTAATCACCAAATTAATATCACAAAAAATCACATGGGCCATGGCTTTACTTTATTAGATAATTTAGTTTAAAAGTTATCATAGAAAAATGTTATGGCAAGGTCATGTTACGCTCTAACTTCCATACATTAAGCTACTGAATCATACTATCAAAATGTCATGTATTTGTTGTGAATTCAGTACACATAAACTATGCAACGTCACTCGTATGTTATGAAACTGAGTCAGAAAGACCATGTTATGTAACAATGTTTTTTTGGCATTTGTGCGGTTTCTAGGTTAGGTTTTCTATCTGACAACTTAAGATTAAAGTCTGACTGCAGAGCAACCACATGGCTTTTGTCAATATTGAGTATGGAAAGTTCTTCATAACATAACCTTGCCATAACATTGGCAGAATCGGAAATTTTATTAGACAAAATTCCTGAAATTTATATAACCTTATATTAAAACTTTTTTCTCGTACCAAATCTCGAGTGTCGGAAATATATGTCTGACATGGCTAATTATACGCTTTTTAGCGTCAGACTGACACTGTTAATATATAACCATTTATTAAATGTTTATTTTAAATATTTGTAACGTATATGATTTATAAATAATTATTTTATTTTACTTTTAGGTAAAACGATGTCCATCGCCTTGCGAACCATCTCCTTGCAAAGTAATTTTTTTTTTCAAATTATTATTTCTGATTTTATGAAAAAAATATTACATTTCACAATAATAAACCATCTCCTTGCAAGGTATTTTTTTTCAAATTAATATTTCTGATTTTAAAAAAAATATTTAATTTCACAATAATAAACCCTCTCCTTGCAAGATAATTTTTTTTCAAATTATTATTTCTGGTTTATAACAAAAATATATTTAATTTCACAATAATAAACCATCTCCTTGCAAGGTATTTTTTTTCAAATTATTATTTCTGATTTTATAAAAAAAATATTTATTTTCACAATAATAAACCATCTCCTTGCAAGGTAACTGTTTTTCAAATTATTAATTCTTATTTTATAAAAAAATGTTAAATTTTACAGTAATAAACCATCTCCTTGCAAGGTAATTTTTTTTTCAAATTATTTCTGATTTCATAAGAATTTTAATTTAATTTCACAATTATTTTTATTTTATTATTATTTCTTTTCAGATGAAAAGATGTCCATCGCCATGTGAACCACCACCTTGCAAGGTAAACAATTGAAATTATATATAATACACCAAACTGAATTTTTTTAATTATTCAATTCTTAGAAGAAAAAATGTGATATTTAATATAATTCTAAACAAGAAACCCATATAAATCTAAAAAATATAAAATCTTAATTTGAGCCTAATTAAAACGATGTGGTATATTTACAAAAATTATGATGAAAGAAACATTTTTAGAAGACGTTACGTTACTCTTTGAAAATTTTACAAAACGAAAAAAAAACGAAAAACTTTGTTAAAAAACCCCGAAAACGTTACGTTACTCTTTGAAAATTTTACAAAACGAAAATTGCAAAAACTTTGTTAAAAAAACGAAGACGTTACGTTACTCTATGAAAATTTTACAAAACGCTATTTAAGAAAATCTTAGAAAAAATGCGAATTTCTTCAAAATAACTTAAGCTTTTTAGTTTTTTAACAGTAAGTCTATAAATGACTACGCTAAATCCAAAAATTAAATTAAAAGTCGAATAAGTTAAAATTATAGTTTGTATAAATGAGATTAATTATGATTTATTGTAATGTTTTTTTAATTTGATTACTTAGCCAAGAAGGTGCGAACCATGCGACCCATGCTGCAAGGTAATTTATACAAATTTATAAACTGATTAATTCATATATATATATATATATATATATATATATATAATATAATTCAATTTTTTTATATGTAGCCCAAACGGTGCGACCCGTGCGAGACCCCAACGTATCCCTGCAGGGTAATGTATCAAAAATAAAAAAATATATAAATAGTACTAAAAAGCCTGCAAAAATTTAATTTTCACTCTAAACTTTCACTGTTATTTATAAGCATCATATTAAATTTCGCGGTCACTACGTCTTTATTATTTTTATATCTATTATAATTTTTTTTTTATATCTATTATAAAATTATTTTTGCAGGCTAAATTAAATTTTAAATAAATACTACTATTAACACTTTTATTCCGAATTTCAGAAACCTAGACCCTGCCCCAGAAAAGTGAGTTACAGTTTATTTTTTTTAATGATCTGTTTATTATATTATGGGATAAATAATTTTAGAAAATGAACTAAATTATCAATTTCTAAAAACTTCATAAAAATATTTTTTTACGTTATAAATACAGATTAGAGAACCATGTACTGAAATGATGTGTCCGGGTGAACGTAGAAAGGTATTTATTGGATAGTTAGTAGAAATAATTGTACGAAAGGAATTTTTTGTTGAATGAGATACATAAAAATTAATTTGTGTTGGTAGGAATTTAATTAATACTTTATTTTTTAGCCTTGCTCCCCGTGCAAATCCTGCTCGTCTCATAGATCTTATAGGTCTTTATCTGGAGGCAGTGATAAAGTAATTATCTTTATATTTTGTAGTATATTAATGTTTGTCAATCTATTAACTAGTTAACTGTGATTGACAAATATTCTCGTCATGGAATATTTAATGTATTGACGAACAATATTTTTATTTATTCGAATCACCTAATTAGCAATACTGGTTTAAAGAAATAATTTTAAACGTAATTTTTTTTAGCCAAGACGAAGATCATCAAGTCGATCTGGTGGAGGTGGTCATTCTGGTAGTAGAGGTGTCTGCACAGTAAGTTTTACGGTAAGTACAATTTTTTTTTAACCTCCCCTATGGTAAGTTATTGTAACCGTCTAAAAATCGGAATTGAATTTTTTTGCATATCTTTACGTTTCAGAGGTTTGTGGACATTTTTACATACCGTAGAAAAAATGGATACAATTTTTTATTGAGCAATTTGCCTTAAGGCACGATGCCATACACCCCTAGTTTATTATTATTACTGTACAAAGAAACGAACTGATGAAGTAGTTATCATCTCATAAGGGGGCGTCCATTGATCACGTGAGGTTTTTTTAGGGAGGGAGGGTTTGACAAAAAATGGCAAAATATCACGTGGGGAGGGAGGGGTATAGCAAGATATCACGTGTATTTATTTTTCAAATCCGAAATAAATTTTAAATAAAAAAAAATAAAAAAATACAATTTTTTCTTGTAACTAAAAGTACACGTGATGTTTGTTAGGGGTGGAAAGGGGTACTTTTGTATATCATCGCAAATCAACAAGGACGAGGGGGTGGAAAGGGGTACTTTTGTATATCATCGCAAATCAATAAGGGCGAGGGGGGGTCCAAAGATCTCTAAAAAATCCATCACGTGATTAATGAACGCCTACTAAGACATGTCGGTTATATAAGGATACAATTCATGTGAAACGATACTTATTATAAATGCAAGTTCGGGATTTCATTGGCCCAATAAAAATGGTTGAACGGATTTTCAAAATTCAGTAGTTTTATAAAATTCCCACTTAATGATTGATCCTATTTACTTTAAATCAAGTTATTTTGATCTAGAATTTTTAAGAAACAAAGAGATGTTTGCACAAAAATCACAAAATATCACTTGGAGGAGTAGAGAGTCTAGCAAAATCACGTAGTTATGTTTTACCTCAATTCAAAAAAAATCCTTTTACCTCAATTTCAAAAAGGGGAGAGTCTAGCAAAATCACGTAGTTGTTTTTTACCTCAATTTAAAAAAAATCTGAAATATAAAAAAAAAATATATTAAAAATACACGTGATGCTTGGTAAGGTAGGAGGGTTAAATTTAAATATCACCACGAGTGAGGGGGGTCCAAAAGTCCTTAGAAATCGCTCACGCGATCAATGGACGCCCCCTGACAACTTACAAAAAAATCACAAAATATGCGACTGTATGAAAGCAACAAATTTACGACTTTTTTATATTCTCATTTTTTTTAAATACCTAGTAAAAATCTAGAAGTCTATAAAGAAGACTATGTTAAATTTCCAAGTGAATCGGTCTAGTAGAAGTTGAGAAATCGTGGGTATCGTATCAAAAAAGACATTTTCGAGAAATTCCTTAAAGCTTAAATTAGATAAGAATCTCGGAAATCAAGATACCCAGCTGTAAGTCTGCAAATACTTGTATTTTGCATCCTAAAAGTTGTTTCAAATCCTACATACGGTAGTGTGTACGCAACATATGTAGATTTTAAGACAAATTTTAGGGTGTAAAATACAAGTATTTACTAACTTACAGCTGGGTATCCCTAATTCCGAGGTAAACTTACTATGATGATTGGACTACTTTTAAATTTCGCAAAGGTAGAAAACACATTATAGTTGTGAAATAGCTATTATCTTCGAAAATAATTTAAATTTTTTTACATGCTCTTGTACACATCTTCTTGCATAGTCAAACTTTGAAAATATGAAAAAATCAATTTCTCAAAACGTCTGGACTAAAAATATTCCCTGAATTCCCTGTACATTCTACTGTCATTTTAGTGACTATTTTTTCACTTAATTTTTTCAATCTTCAACATTCTCAGAATTTTTCAGATAGCTCTCACCCAGAGTCCTTGTTTCTGATTCTACAAAAATTTAATATAAAATAAAAATTATTACTTCTTTCAGACGAGAGGAAGATCTGGCGGTGCCAAGGCGATGAAACACAGAGAAATCGAATCGGAAGAGGAATCTGATTTCGACTCGGATTTGTATGAAAAATGGGTATGAATTAAACTTAAAAAAATTAAAATTTGGAATATTGTATTTGCTCAATCAAACTTTTACTGTACTGGAATAGCATGTTGTTTTTTTAATTTGTGATCAATTTTAATACTTTTTATTTCTGCAGAATCAAAGACATGATGCTTATCGCAAATGCGTTGTTGAAGATATACGAAGTCCGCCAAATCCAAATCCAAGAAGTTCTAAGCCCAACAGCAGAGGAAATTCGACAGTATTTTCTTGGGTAAGAATAAAAATAATAGGTCAGGGCTGGCCACAAAAGACCAATCTGACTTTGTGCAATTATATTGTGAAAACAAAACCAATTATATCAAAACAAATAACACATATCAAACAAACATCTATCTGACTATGTTTAGTAAAATTCCTAGTTGCGTTAAAAATTCATCATTGTAGAAATGTGTTTTTTCCTGTTTTTCAAAAATTTAACACCTGGTTCTTTTTACCCCATAGACAAGGTAAAATGGAAGGGCTAGAGGATACCAGGCCCAATGTCTTAAATTTAAAATGATTTTTCAAAATACTAGTTATATTATTCAACAAATGCAAAATATGAATTTCATAAGTGAATTTTATACATAGATAGCACTGTATATAAGCTTGATCTAGTATTTAGTCAAAAATAATCATCAGCAAAGTTGGAAAAACTGTTTAATTTATCTATTATAGAATTGCTTTTTTTAATTTAATTTTTTAATTTACATATTTGTTTGCTATGTTCTATTGTTTACACCTTTGCCAAGGTAAAGGTAAGGTTGGTTCTTTCTACCCCATCCACATGTAAGCTCTTATAGTAGTTATATGAAAACATATGTTGAATGTATTTTAAAATTAGCATACATCTTATAAAACATTTAAATAACTTATACTTGAAAATTGTATTAAGGTCTAGTAAACTAAACAACAGTACTCACAACCAAAGAAACTAAACGCGAAACTTTATAACTTTATAACTCTATAACTTTTGTTATAGATTTTCAAACAATGCCGTTTATCTTCTGAGAGCGACGTCGTAAGAATCCAGCTGTTGTCTGGTTGTACATCTTTTGCCCTCTACTTTCAAATATTTTTGTTAAAAAAATCTCTTAATTTTGCTAGTTTTTGAGGACGGCCTTTTTACCCACAGAGTTTTAACTCCTGCTCTACCCTGTACATAATTTTTTATCATTTATCATAATGACTGAATTTTGTTATTCAGAACCAGATTTCAAATCACAGTCGAATGTCTCAAAGAAAAGCAAGAAAAGCAGCCAGTCATAAATCTTCATCCCAACAACAAAGTATGAGGAAAACAGGAGGCGGATCTCCGGTAAACGTAAGTTGAAAAAATCTGTTCACACACACACATACTTTTCTAATTCGGTCTCATTCGATTCAGAATGGCTTGAAACGTCGAGAAAACATAAAATTAGCTAATCTGATTTTTTTATGAAAACAAAGTAAATTAATTTTTCCAGTAAAATGAGTTTTCACACTTTATTCGTCATGTCAGTCGTATGCGTCTAACGCTGAGAGTTTTACATTATACCATGTCAAACATATATGTGAAAAAGTTTTAATACATTAAAATAATTAAGAAAGGACCATGCTAGTCATATATGTGTGACATAAAAATTAATGTTTCTCCAGGAATTTGGGCAAAAAAAATTATACATTTTCAACTAAACTATTTACTCAAGTTACCATGGCCCATTTGCAAATTTTTCTTATACCATCGTTGCAATTACCGTGTTATATTAACCATGAATCACATTTTTCATTTCACCCTTGATGCCCAAATATAACAAAAATTCATAATTTCAATTATCAAAGTCCATTTTTGTTGTCTCTCCCAAAAACGCAGGAAAGTGCAAATGAGAGGAGGTACAACAAAAAACGGGTCTTGATTCGCGTAAACGATTTCTTCTATTAAAAAAACAAACCACAACAAATTTTGTTTTGTCTTTTCTTCCCAACCAGCAAACTCCGAAATACAAGGGAACAATGTCGAGGACGAAGAAGGAAAACATCAGCATCAGGTCGCCGTCGGGATCGAGGTCACCGAGGACGAAGAGGAAATCACCGGTAATAATAATAAATCAGTAGTTGTAAGTTGTATTTTGCCTTAAGGCAAGTTGCATAAAAATACCGATACATATACGTAATCGACTTAATCGATAACTAGTTGGTATTGGTATTTTGCCTTGAGGCAAGTTACATGAACTTCCCGATGTGTGTAAATAAACGACTAAATCCATGATAAATAAATTATTTTTATGAGTGATTAAAAGTATTCCGAGTGGATTTATTACACATAATTGCAAATGAACGAACACGTTAACTTGGACTGTTTTCTAAAAACAAATTTTCACAAATCAATAATTTTGATAATTGAACCAGTTTCCGTGGGAATTTAATGGTGTAGTATGTTCATTAAGACCAAGTACTCTATCGTTATGCCAAGTAAATCGTCTAATTTTAATTTAACAAACGTCAAAAAAACTACTCATTTTCTACTTACTTTGATGCATTTTTAAAATTAAACTACTTATCGTAAAGCCATAATATTTCAGTAAGTTCTATAAGACCATGATATACATCGCCAAAAAAAGTTTCATAAAAATCGGCTTAATTTTTTTACAAGAAAACGGCTCGGTAGATTTTCACCCAAACTAATCAGCATCATTCCCAACTAATATCTTTCGAATAGTTTTTGATTTTTTAAAATCGATTCGGTAGTTGAATTTAAATGTGGACGAAAAGTTTAACACCTTTTTCCAAATTACATAGAAACGGCTTGGCAGATCGTCGCAAAAAAGTGACAAACGATAGTCCTAATTGAGCTACAGGCGTTTTGAGAAAACGTCGATTTACGGTAAAAAACCTGTTCACACACACGCACACAATTAAAAATTTTCTAAAAAACTATTTGTTTCCTGATATTTTCCAAATGTCCCAAATTTTATGCAAAAATACTACACTAGTTACAGCCTTTTCTAGTACAAACTAGAATAGTAAAATCATATGAGCCAATTTGTAAATTATTTTGTGATTACTACGTGAAATGTCCAAAATCTTTGTAAAAACACGGATAAATAGATCGCAAATATTTAATTTTAATTGTTTCCGCGCTCCATAGATGCCACCACCAACTGTAGCACGTAAATTCACCCCTGGGTTTAATTCTAGATAAGATTTATATAAATATATAACATAGAGTAGATAAACCTGATTAATTTGAAAAAATGAAATGAGAACAATGCATACGCGTATTAAATAGAGTTCCAACTAGATCACAAAAATGTTTTTACAAAAATATATAAGAAAAAAATTAAATGTTTAGAGTACGTATATTATAATTAGAAAATTAATTCTAGATATAGTAGATATAGATATATTTTTCAACTAAATCATAAACATATTTTCACAAAAATATATAGGAAATAAATATTGCACGTATAGAGTAAGTGTATTATAATTAGAAAATTAACTCTTTAAATAGTGATGAATTTTGGTACAGTAGACCCTCTGTTGAATGCGGAAAATACTAAAATAGTGTAAAGCACCCAGTTTTTCTGTTCTACAACTGCAACTTCACATCAACTATAAAGTTGTTTAAAGAAAAAATTGAGCTAAATAATAAATTCCCATGCCATTTTTATTACTCTTATAAAGAGTGATGAATTTTGGCACAGTAGACCCTCTGTCGAATACGGAAAATACTAAAATAGTGTAATGCACCTAATTTTTCTGTACTACAATTGCACTTCACATCAACTATAAAGTTGTTTGAAGAAAAAATTGCACTAAATAATAAATTTTCTTGTCATTTATTTTCAGATATCCGAACCCAGAGACTACATGCCCAGCAGCGAGTCAAATGAATCATTAGATTCTCCAGTCCAGACCAAAATTCATCATCAAAAACATCTAACATACGACAGAAGACAACCATCAACTTCTTCGGCTCAGCATCACAAATATTCACCAAAGAAAAAACCAAAGTCGAGGATACCATCGTTCTTCTAATAAAAAGGGATAATGAAACCTGATAAATAAGATTCTAACTAATCAGAGGTTGATGTCGGATACTAATCTAAGAAAGTTTCTAGTGGCTTTCTACTGCTAAAAAATCACCAAATTTTATGAGATATCAGAAGCAGATTTCTAAAGTTGCTTATAAGTCAGTATTACAACAGATTAGGCAAAAAGTCTCCCAATGTAAAATATTTTCTGAGGTTAAACAATGAGGCAATATGCTGAAGAAGATACCAGAAGAAAACTTCTAAGGTTGTTTTTGGTTACCAAGGACCAAATCAGCCCAATAACCGACTTGGCTTATAATTTAGAACATCTACAAAATTATCCATAGCATTCAGTTAAAATATTTGGTGTTAGGTTTCCAGACATCTAGAAGATACTACTTAAAATTCCTAATTGGATTTTATCAATTTCATGTAATTGGTACCAGAAGCAGTAAAAAAATATAAAAAGTATCAGTAACTATGAATAGAAAATATATTTAAAAACACATGAACCATCACAGGCAACGGAAATAATTCTGGACTAACTCCAGGTTTCCTAATCACCTTTCTTTCCATATGGTATAAAATAAGTACAAGTTTTCTAGAGAAAAACAAATTTATGCAACAAGAAAAATGATTCTACTAATAGGTGAACATCGGATGAACCTACATCTATTTCAATAAATCCTAAATCTAATATTCAAACTTGAACTTCACTAACCATCTTGTTTACTGGAATTTATCTCAAAAAAATAAATCAATCTAAAAAATACCCAAAAAAAACTTACACGAAACTAAGAAACAATAAAAAACCGTAACCAATACGTAAGAAAATTTTCCTTTATAAAAATTTTACTGCCCCCCAATTGTAATAAATTTTAGTTACAATTAATTTTAATCAAAATGAATCTAAAAAAATCTACAGATTAAATATGTTACAATTACATTATCTTATTGTAACAGCAAAGAGTTAAATTTTATAATTTTATAAAAATTTATTAGACTTTTATATGAAGGCATGTCCTTCCTGAAAAATTGGACACGAAAATTATAACGCGGCCGAGTCTTTTTGAAATAGTTTTTTATACTTGAATATTATTTATATCTGTGTATGAAATATAAATTTTATGTAACTAATGGTTGTTTGTGTTATTAGAAAATAATATATATATATATATATATATATATATATATATATGTATATATATATATATATATATATAATATATATATAACAATGTCTGTCCCGAATGGACTCCAAAACTACTGAACCAATTTATTTTAAATTCGATTTGCTCATCGTATGATTTTATATCCAACTAAATAACTTAGTAATACTAGAATTTTTAATTCATTATCGAAATATAATATAGATTTTTATCGATGAATTTGGACAATCATTAATTAGAAAAGAACAAAATGCTGTGAAATTTAAGTGTAAAAACCAGAAAAATCTGGAGGCTTCAAAAAACAATTTATTAGGATAATGTATGCATATGGATTCTTATAATGCTGTTAAAAGCATTTCATTATTAAACATATTTTTATTAAGTGAGTTGACGATGAATTTTTTTATATAGGAGGAGTACATCTCCTCCTGCTCTTGTTTGAGACGTTTTACGTTTTTAATTTTTATAAAATCTGTCTTTCTAAAAATTATAATTAAATTGTATTCAAATTTATAGAAAGTTCTCTAAAAATACACCATATTAGAAAATGTTGAGTTTCGAAAATTTTCGAAATTCCAAAAATCTAAATTCAATCAATCGATCAATCAATCAATCAATTATTAGCAAAATATAATCTCATTATAAAGACATTTTATTATTTTCCATATAATCCACGTGATTGGGTAGTCAATTATAAATAGGGATGAAATCGTACACGTGATTTTGCACGTGTTTCTGGTTTCACCCCAGTATAATATATAAAGGGAACGAACTTTTAATAATATGAATTCGCACAATATATCTAAAAGACATATTAAAAAGTAGTTTCAAAACTTCGATTTTTTATAGCAAAAAAACTAAAAAACAAAACGCCTAATTTGCAACTTTATTTCAAATGTCTATAAAACATCCAATTTTTTTGTATTCATTTGATTGTAGATCATTCCGTGCTCTTAAGCCTACAAATTAAAACGCCGTTTATTTTTTTTTGGTCAGATAAGCCGATCAGCCGGAATCGTGGAGACAGTGGGAGCTCCTTTTTTTGAGGGGGGG
>NW_020537117.1:0-22039 GCF_003426905.1 Ctenocephalides felis | reverse complement strand
GAAAAACAGACAAAGATTTTACAAAGAAACGTTCAAGAATTTTCAAACAAACGAAGCAAGCAAAAAAGTTGAAGAACAGAGGTAGTTTACAACTACTACCAAAACATCCTTATCAGCAAACAAAATCAAAGAAATCCTACGACAAGTACGTAAAAACCACAACGAACATTTAAAATCGACGATTTAGAATTATTAACGGACAAAAACCCTTACGCAAGTAAATCCAAAAACTGATGCCTCTATTAAAGATGCATACAGAGTTTTTAAGACAAATGACACAGGACGGATCAAACGGATCAGCGACAAAGGACATGCCAACTGACAATGACTTTTTTTTGCGAATTGAAATTAACAAAACCAAAAAATGAAATAAAAATTATAATTGTCAATAATAGACAACAAGTTAAGTTGCAAAGAAAAATGATTTATATGTTAGAAAGAGAAAAAAAAACAAATGAATTAAAATAAAATTGTCACAACCAAAGATTCTCAAACTTTTTTTCACAAACATTAAAATTTACAATGTAAATGAAATCAAAGTTTTTTTTAAGAAAAAAAAGAGCATTGTTATATTATAAGCCATGATAATTATTGTAAAACTGTTCACATTATTATTAATCAATGAGATGTCATATTTTGAATTATTATAAAGATGTTATATAACTCAACTGTAATCATGAAATTTTGAAAAATATTACCATTGAAATAAAAATATACTTAATTGTAAATTCATGATATTGTTCTACAATAAATACAATTTTTGAATTTTTCTTTAATTAATTAACATTTTTTTAAATTTTTCGAAATTTCATGAAGAAAAAAAATATATTTGAAATATTATATGAACTTCAATATTATATTAATTATATCCAAACAAATAATTATAAGAAATTTGTACAATGTAATAGCATGAGCAAACATTTTTTTTGAAGCACCCGAAATGCTTTCTTTTTGTGAACGCACGAGGGCGCGCGTTTTTTCGGCGGGTGAGGTGTAGTGGTATTCACCCTTTACAATAGTTATAAATAATATTATAAATTCGATATAACAACCAATATGAAAGACGCAATACGTTGTTGGCTTACAGCTCATAGATTGTATCAGAGATAAGAATGACGCATGGCCGTTGCAACATTGTATGCAAGTCAGTAACGGTTTTGTAGGGTTTTGCGTCTAAAGTAAATAGGAGTGAGTCATTTTAACGTATATTTCTAGAAGAATGATTGCGTCACCAACGGAGATTATAAAAAGCCGGAGGACGGGCAAAACGTGGTCACTCATAGCTTACTTGCCAAACAGTTCACATCACTCTGATTCAAAATATCAATTGTGTATTAAGTGTAACCAAGTAATGAAATAAATAATATTAATAAAAGTCTTCAGATGTTTAATTAAATATTCCACAGTGGTAAAGTTTATGATAGCAGCAGAAGAACCTAAATTTTAATTGTTGACATCGTTGGTGTGAGGCAACATAATTGTTGGCAACGGATCCACAACATAAATTGTTGTTAGCCCAGGGTGCACAACAAGAGATAGAACAAACATTCGAGATTGAAACCTACACAGTTGCTCATATTTTTTGTCAATCATGCTAAATCTAATTGCGAAAATATGATCATATTCTGGCTATTTTAAATTACTTCAAAGAATTACATAAAAATTAAAGCGAAATTACATTATTTTGTACTAGTTGAAAATGCTCTATGTTTTAGTATTTTGAATGTGATTTACCGCTTGAATTATGAATAAAATGACTTGAACCGAATCACAAAACGCAATCGACGTTTTCAATATTAAAAATCTGTTAAAATAATTTTGGGCTTCCTTTTCTAAACAGATTTGTAAATGCATCAACATAGAACTCAGTCTCTCCTACATTGTTCAACAAGAGTACTTTAGCAAAAATAAATCTAATCTGAAAAGGCGCTTGTCATGATGAATTTAAAATAAGTATACAAAGTCACTATCGAAATAAAGTACTCAATTTTATCAAAGATTTTTATTAAAAATTTTATATTCATTCCATGAGCAAAGCTTTCTGCCTTGTTATCGATGTCGACAGTAAATAAAGCAGGATAATTTAATGATGCGGTATTGTTTCTATTTTAATGATACAACGATAGCTATTACTCATTGAAACGATAAAAGTATTATTCTGGTTAGAAATAATACAACATCCAATAATAGATGAAAGTCATAACAAACAACTCATAAAGTGATATATTAGAAATAGATATTTTATATATCGTGATTCGATTGAGAGGAATTTGCAAAGTTTCCAGTTCTTTTCTTAACTAAATTAAATTAAATCTCTTTTATCAAACATTATACTACTCTGGTTATTTTGATTTACTTTTACTTTACAGAACTATGCAGACACCCAGCAGAAAAACGCTAACTTTGTTTGAAAAGTTTTTAATTGAACATGCTGTAATTTGGGAATTAATAAATGAGATAAAAACATAATCTATAAGAATATATGAAAACAGCTTAATATTTAAAAAATGCGTCTAAGTCATTTATGTCATTGTCATCAAATCAAAAATTTGATATTCCTTCGACATCGATTACAATGTTATTACTCATTAATAATAAGTTATAAATACGACGTTTCTCAGTTTTGTGCATTGATCGGCCCAACCGTTTCTTTGTAATTTGCCTAAAATTATAAAAATTTTCGTCCACGTATTAGTTCACAATCCTGAATTGATTTTGAAAAATAAAAAACTGTATGGAAGATATTGGTTGGGATTGATACTGATTAGTTTTAGGTAAAGATCGACCGAGCCATTTCCATGTAATTAAGTGTTAAAAAAAATTTTTTGACGATTTTTATGAAACTTTTTTTGATGATAGATATCATGATCCTAACGAACATACTAAAATATTACCGTCCTCAATTTAAAAAATTCATTAAAGTTTGAAAGACTTTGACACTTTTGTGATGTGATAAGTCAATCAAGTCAATTAGAAATAGCTTGGAATTAGCAAGAAACTAGTTGGTATTGGTATTTTGCCTTGAGGCAAGTTAAATAAATTTCCCGATATACTTAAACAATCGACTTAATCAATAAAAAATAAATGGATTTATGAGTGATTAAAAGTATTCCGAGTGGATTTATTACACATATTTGAAAACAAACGAGATTGTATAAATTAATCAAAATTATACAACGTTAAAATCAACAATTTTTATAATTGAACCAGTTTCCGGAGGACTTCAATGGTTTAGTATGATCATTAAGACCAAGTACACTATCGTTATACAAAGTAAATCGTCTGATTTTAACTCATTTTCTCAAACTTTGATGAATTTTTAAAATTAAACTACTTGTTGTAAGGCCGTAATATGTCTATAATCAAACACAAAAAAAGTTTCATAAAATCGGTCTAAATTTTTTTCTCATTAGTTAATTACAAGAAAACGGCTCGATAGATTTAAACCTAAAACTAATCGATATCGTTCCCAATAAATATGATTCGGACAGTTTTTAATTTTTTAAGATAGATTCGGTAGTATGAGCTTAAAAAAAGTTCAACACTGTTTTCCAAATTATAAAGAAACGACTCGACAGATCGTCGCACCTCATTGTCATTGATAGTCCTCATTGAGATACATCAAATGGTTTTTAAATTTCTGAAATCGGTTTTGGCGTTCTTAAGCTAACGTCGATGAAAGGTCAAATTTTGAATGCCAAAAAACGATACTAATTTTTGCAAACTTTGACGAATTTTTAAAGTTGAACGAGTTGTCGTAAGGCCTTAATATTTTAGTTAATCTATAAAACTATGGTATCTACCGTCAAAAAAAATTCATAAAAATCGTCGAAACAATTTTTTTTAATATGTCATCTTCTTCTTTGGGAAGTTAATTAATGAACAGTCTACACAACTTCTAGTTTTTTAAAAAATGTTATCATTCATTTAAATCATCAATCAATCAATCAATTTTATCTAGAACTTTATATATAATATATTTAATTTAGTCAAGATTTTCTTATAGCAGATGCTTAACCTTTCACAAAATAATTTTTTAAGCATTTTAAAAAAATGCTTCGAAGTTTTTGATGAAATTGAACATTGCGATAAAGAGCATACACTAAACTGTTATACGACAATTAATTGAATCATATAAATGAATCAAAATTTAGAATAATAGGCTGCATTTTTAATACATACAAACAAGGAAACGTGTGCACTAGAATTAATATAATTACAGATATTATAAATGTGTTTGAAAGATATCAATTGGAAATTGCAATGTTTTGAATTAAATGAAAACGAAAACTTTCGAAATGAACTGTTCAAGTAATTTTATCTAAATATCTAAATCCCAATTTCGATTGATTATGTTAATAATTACACCTATCGGGAAGTTTTTGCAACTTGCCTTAAGGCATGTTGCCACTTTCAACCCACCATTGCTTCAATTAACAACTATATCAATGCGTAGTACATCAAATAAAAATATCTAATGCGATTGAAATGGATATATGCAACAGAATGTATAAAGTATCATAACAAGGATCAAAATTGTATCTATTGACATGCAATACTATCATTGTATCACCTCGACATGACGGCGATGTTGTTGCTTCAGTAGGTTCTGCCAATGCATTTTAATGTCGCTCGGAGAACGTAAATATCAAACAGAAAACGTATGATACATTTATTGAGATCGATAAAATTGTGGTGCTATGATGCATGTTAAATTTCACAGCACAAAAATGTCAGTTATAAATATATTTTACACTTGCCTATATTCGTATCCACACAATTCTGTATGCATATTCATATATGAATATACATATGCAAGTGCATAAAATTTTAGAAAGAAAAGCTTTGGTGATAGAGTTCATGGATAAAACAAACTCTATAGAAAGTTATAAGTCTGCGAAAAGTAATTTAGTGAGAAAAATTAGTTAGAATATGAAGTAATAGGTTGCGTCCTTAAGACATGAATTGTGCATGTCCTGCACCTGTTCGTGCACAGCTTTGCATATGAAGGCAAACCCAAACTTCAAATGAAGTTAAAATAACCTACAAAAGTGATACCTACTTTTTATTATATGGGATCATAATATATGTATTATATGCACATATAACCTACCTACACCTTTATTCTGTATCTACCGTACGTTTTATTTTTTACCACACCGTGTACGGTCGTTTCTTCATCACATACTTATGTGTCCAAATATGAGTAAGACTTTTCAATTTAAACTTTTCAGGTTTGTCGATTCTGACAAATATTTTTATTTTAAAGTTAGTAGCACTTTTACTGACATCTGTGTCAAATTTTACATCAATTGGTTCATTGATGTAGTAGTTACGCATTTGTTAGCAAACAAAGAAATGTTTTTTCTTAGTGGTTTTATATCTGAAATTATTCAGGTATAAGAAGTAGCATTCAAAATGTTTTACCGAAGGCCTTTTGTGAAAAGTCGAGTTATTCAAAATAGGTCAAGAGCACGTTGAGGACAAGCCATATCAACGATGACCAAGAACATCTACTGATGAGTTACATGTCATTGAAATCTAACAATTGGTGATGCAAAATTGTCGACCGACTACTAGAGAACTTGCTGATATTCAGCCAACACCATTTTGAACCTAATTTTTGCACCACGATAGTGTTCTTCATGGCGATTTTGCCAAAAATTCAACTAATATCATTTCGTAACCACCAAATTTGCCTGATTTAGCATTGTGATTTTATAGCTATTATCGAAGAAAGAACTAATAGCCATTCCGGAAGGGTATAAACAGATTTTGAAAATTGGAAAAAGCATTGGCACTGCATTCGAGGGGTTATTTTGGGAGCAATAAATTAGATGTAGAAGAATAGATAAAGATTTCAGAAGTTTTGAATAAAATCTTTATGACATTTGAACACAGTAGTACTCAATTCATATAATTTATTCATTATCTATTATACCTATACTTTTCCTAATACATTTAAGAATGGTAGACGACGTTTTAAACAACTAGACCACCATGTTCCTATGACCAATCGCCTCTTTTCGTGGTATGTTGCTAGAATATTGATGTTTGAATTAATTTGTTTCCTAATTGGGCGGTAAATTTTCCATATATCGGGACGTTCATGCAATATGCGTCAAGGCGAAATTTAACTTATTTTCTTAGTTTATTTATAGTATTGATCAAATATATTATAAAACGTAAAAATTAGTAGCTATAAAGAAAAATCACATATATATGTGATATAAAATAAAAATATTATTTTCAGTTTCTTTGAACTGTTGGTTTCTATTTTGTTTTTTGTTTGATTGCAAAATCCGTGTTGCTTTACTACGTATATTTAGAAGGCAACACAACGGTCTGCATAATTTTATTTGTTATATTCAATTATTAAATTTTCTCTAATTGTGAAGTTTTCAAATTTCTGCAGCAATATCCGGGAAAGCTTATTAACTTCCCGTAGGGCAAGTTATAGTAATCGCAAAAAAATCGAAAATGATAATTTTTATATATCATTACGTTTCAAACCCTTCTGAACATTTTGGCATACCTTAGAAAAATGGATGCATGTGTGTGTGTGCGTGTGTGTATGTATGTTCGGATACAAATTTTCGTCGACGATTTCGGAAACACGGATCAACCGATTCGAATAATTAAAAAAACATTCGATTCATATTAATAAGGAGACGTGCTCATTAGTTTTTGGCGAAGGCAGGTCTAGGCATTCCGAGGATACGGGGCAAAAAGTGCCGAAAACGGTAACTCAGTTTTTAAGAGAACGGAGCGTCCGATTTGAATAATTCAAAAAACATTTTACTTGTATTGACAAGATGAATTGATCAAAGTTTCATGAAGGCAGGTCTAGCAGTTTCAGAGATGTGATGAAAAAAGTAAAAAAAATGCCATTTGGCGGTTAAAAATGATCATTAGATATATGCACATCAAATTATCAGATATTTTATAGAGATTTTAACAATAAGTATAAAATTTTTTTACATTCCTATGGGTTCCGTACCAATGCTTATGCATTAGACGGCGGCGCAGCACTTGCGTGCTTTGACATTTTGTCTCTATGCAGTTCATGCCATACGATTGCTTTGAAAAAGAGTTCAGAATTTCCAAAATATGTCAAAATGAAGAAAACATTTTTCTTCTCAAAAAAATTTTGTTTTTTTTTAAAGAAAGTAATTTTTTGTCAAATTTATAGTTTCTCAAAAATCTAATTTTTTCGAAGTAAATTTTTTTCAAAAATGTTAATTGTTTTTAAAAAATAATAATTTTTGGTACGGGAAGTTCCGGCAATTTGCCTTAAGGCACGATGCCTTAATTGCTTCAAGACAGAATTCCACTTACAGCTAGTTTGTTCTTGGAAACCAATTCTCTATACTCAGGCGATGTCGCTTCTGTTTGACCTCAGACTGGAATAGTTTGGTCATAAGCTCAGAACTCTAACTAGCGATTCTTGAAAAAGCGTTTAAAGTAATGCTAACGTCCAAAGAATTTTAGACTAATTGATTGGGTTGATACATCCGACTTTCCTTGTGTTCGGTTACAATATGTATTATATTGTCTTGTGAGTGTAGTGAGCATATTGGTGCACCAACGTACCAGCTAGTTTGGGATATATTTAAATGCTTACAGACTGACATCTTAGTTTATGAAATTTATTTATTCAGTGTGGTTTAAGTGAAGGATATAAATATATATACAATATATATGATAGATACATCTGTAGTGTTCGAACATATAAATCAGGGTGTGCCCGACAAGCGAATTCTGTCGCGTCGGTGTTTAGTGAGATGTACGCGGATGGCTTTTCGTTGTTGTGCGTACATTTGATATGTCAGCTGTCGCGTTGTCAAAAGTACACACGTTGGCTTTGATATCAAAACCTTTCAGACTGCGAACTGTTGATATGTGTCGATTTAACGCCCTTTTGACACCGCGATCTGACAGGCCAATTTGTTATTAGCCCCATATTTCGCTTCCTTCTTTCCACAAACAGTTTATTTATTTAGAGTTGTACACTTTTTTATACATACCAATTTTTTATTAGCTTAGCACTATATTTTCCTTTATTTCTTTTTACATACAGTTTATTTTTTAAAGATATAGGGGATGCTGTGTACGCTTGTGCTACTTTTATTTGATTTGCCATAATTTTGTTCATTACCAGTTAGCTAGGAGAAAAGTAAATATCTACATCCCCAGGGATGGTTGTGATAGGTATACAAATAGGTTAAAAACAATATGTATATAAACACCAAAATGATTAATATGTTACACAACATAACATAAACATTTGAACAAACCTTATAAATAAAATTTAACAATATATAACATAATATAATTTTTTGAACAATTTTTTTTTGTAAAATCTTTTCCTTTTGCTTTCTCTTTATTCTTAGGTTTTACTTTTACTTTGTTAAATTTTGCTTTACCTTTGCCTTTTTTTACCTTGTTAGGTTAACTTTTGTTTTACCTTTTAATCTTTATCCAAATAAATAAAAAAATTGACCCCAAAATTGCAAAAATGATTTGATGTATTAGTATTCGACAACTCTTAATAACAGTAAATTGTTTTTTGAAATAAGTTTAAGCTTTTTCTTCGAGCTCAAAAATCTGAACTTAAGTTATGACAAAAATTATTAATGACTGAACGCAGAATAAAAAATGATTGAATTACTAAAAAGGCTATAAAAACAGGGGTTGGTGATAAAAAAGCAAAAACTTAGAAATATATATATTTGCCAAATTAATAAAAAACTAGTGGTGTATGGCATTGTGCCTTAAAGCAAATTGCTGGAACTTCTCGTACAGTAACAAAATGTTCGAAAAATATTAAATGTTTTCGAATAGATTATTAAAAATCATAAATGGGGAACCTGCGGCCTCCGGAAGGTTCTTGTGCGGTCCCTTGCTGTCTAGTACAAAATAGCAGAGTTACTTTCAAACAACTATTGTACATCAATGTCATGACAGTTCCACGAAAAATCCCACCAAAAACAGTCATATTCTATTTTTTTATATTGTAACATGACATTAGATTACTAGCCCGAAACACAGACTCTTAGGCAGATACAAAATAGAGATGTAATATATTATATTAATATTATTTAATATAAGCAATATTTTCGATTTTGCAAGACACCGCCTATTATATGATTCAAGAAGTATTATAAAAAAATTAACAGTGCAAAAGAATCATTAGCACCCGGGTTGAAGATTTTAATGTGCGTATCCGTAGTAAAATGATAAAAATTTATACTTCTCGCAGCTTTGGATGAGATCGGAGCAACCAGATTTTACCTAGATATATTGGCAATTTTATTCATAGTTATAAAATGACACAAAACTATACCTTTTTTCATAAAATACAAAAATATATTTTTAATAATTGCTGTAGGCAAAATATGTGTCCGTATTTATTTGCACATAATATATAGAAATTATTTATATTTAAATCGTGAAATATAAATATAGAGTAAGGTATTTGAAATGAGAAGAACTCAAATGCAAAATATAAATCAACAATACATTTTGTGCATAATAAATACATATTTTAATTAAAATATTTCTTCACGTTCACTATTGTTAGTTTATACATTATCAAATAATACGCTTATTTTCATGGGTTAACATTATTATTCACTAAATGGAGTAGGTACATTATTTATTAATAATATTTTTTAAATTATATTCTCAAATGTCTGTCAATAGTATCTAGGTATATTTCTTTTGGAAAGAGGTAACGTTGCGTTTAGTGCATTAATCCTTTTTTATTATGATAACCTGCTACAACAAGCAGGAATATTCATACCGAAAGTTCACAAATGAATTAAAACGAACTAAAATTCGATTTTATCGAAACGAAGTCGATTTTATCTCATTACATACGTTCGAAACATACCAACTTTTTTTCAATCTTCAAGAAAGATTCGTTCTTTATTTATCCATTATGACAAATTATGAGAGAAAAGAATTTTGTGATGAAAATAGAACATTTAATGTAGAGTTGGAGTGTTAGATTTTTTCTTTACTCCTGAGAAAGATAAAATGGTGTGTTTTTTGCAATACTGTGTTAAATACTTGAAAAAAAGCGAATGCAAATAAACATTATTTGACTCATAAAGAACATAAATATTTCGTTTTAGAAGGCGAATCGCGAAAAGCTGCACTTCGAAAGTTGAAAAATGAGATGCATCATCAGCAGGCATCTTTTAGTGTCTTTGTAAATCAAAATTCCGCTGCAGTTGCTGTTTCGTATCAAACAGCACATATACTTGGAAAACGGGGCAAACCATTTAGTGACATTGAAATGATTAAAGAATGTATTATTGAAGCAGTGAGTATGTTAGATCCAAGAAATGTCGACAAATACAAACAATTACCTCTTTCGAGAAGAACTATAACAGATCGACAGCACGAATTAGCGCCAAATATAACAGAGCAGCTTCATACAATTATACAAAATAAAGGTGTATATTTTTCAATTGCGTTAGATTAAAGCACTGATAAAACAGATTCAGCACAAGTATTATATTTTATTCGTGCCGTAACCAAAGATTTTCAATGTTAAGAAGAACTACTTGCGTTGGGAACACCTACTGGAACAACTCGCGGAGCCGATATTTTCGAAAACTTTAAAGAAGTATGTAATAAATTACACTTAAATGTCAGTAATTTAGTCAGTGTCTGCACCGATTGCGCATCTTCCATTAGAGGCAAAAAATAAGGATTCATTGCATTGTTGAAAAAAGAAAACTTAAACTTAAAAAAATTGATATCATTTCATTGCATTTTGCACCAGCAAAATCTTTGCGCGAAATCAACCATTTTGCAAGACACTCTGGATAAAATCATTGCCATTGTCAATTATATTCGCGTAAACGCAATGCGTCATCGTGAATTTCGGCAAATGCTATTGTTAGATGAGGAAACGTTAGTGTTGACCTACCGTTTTACTGCAAGGTTCGCTGGCTATCAACAGGTCAGGTTTTGATAAAAGTTTTGTCTTCACGACGACAAATATTAAACTTTTTTCAAGAACAAGATAAGCTATGTAATCTATCAGATGAAGTATTTCTGAGAAACTTTGCATTTTTGGCTGATATGATGACAAAGCAAAATAATTTAAATATTTGCCTGCACGGTGAAACAAGATATATTTATGAAATGTGGCAAAAGATCCTAGAAAAAAATTATGTTTCAAAACATTGCTTTGTTGAACGTAAATATCAGAACAATTCTTCCTGAAGCTAACTAAAGTATTAAATGCAATTACAGCACAAAATATTGAACGCAAATTACAGATGCACATTTAGAGGATCAACTAAAGCTGTGTGTTACAAAGCTTGATCCAAATATACAATTACTGTCAAGCAAAAAACAAAGCCAAATAAGTCACTAACTTAGTGTTTAAAAAATTTTCATTGTATTTTTTGTAATATTGTTATGTTATTTTATATTATTATTATTATATATTATATTGTATTTAAAATTTTGAAGTATTTTTTTTACTTTTTTCTATATAATGCAATAAATTGTTACAAACTATAAAAAGCTATAATAATTTCACAAAAGTCACTTTTTTGCCTAATTTAAGTGTGGCCTCTAATGGCAAAAAGATTCTAAAGGCAATAATGTAAATAGTGTAACATTGTCTAATATTTATAAGAGTTATATAAACTGAATTACAAAGTTAAAATTATTTATTTAAATTATATAAGTGAGCGCTAGAACTTTATCCAGAATTAAAATTAAAATCTTAATTATTTTCGATATACAAACTATTTTTTTTTCAGAAAAATAATTTAGAAAAATATTGGAAATTGAAATTTTTTTCCAAAAGCAATTATTTTGTTGAAACAAGAAATTTTTTTTGAATCATTCAAATCGGATACTTAGTTCTCTCAAAAACTGCCATTTTTTGCACATTTAGCTCGTTATCTCCGAAACGGCTGGACCTGCCTTTGCCAAAATCTAATCACCACTTCTCTCCGTCATTATGAATTGAATGTTTTTAGATCATTCAAATCGGATGCTCCGTTCTCTCAAAAACTCGATTTCTATTTTTTGCACTTGTTGCTACGTATCTCCAAAACGGCTAGACCTGTCTTTGCCAAAAACTAATCAGCACATCTTCCTATCAATAGGAATCGAATGTTTTTTAAACCATTAAAATCGGTTGATCCGCGCGCCCGACAACGTGGACGAAAAATTGTGTCCATACATACATACACACTCACACACACACACACATCCTTTTTTTCTGAGGTATGCCAAAATTTTCAGAAACCTTCAAAACGTCGAGAAATGTAAAAATTTTCAATTTCGATTTTCGATTACCCTACGGGAAGTTAAATAAGGCAAACATCAATAAAGTCGTCTCGGAGGTGTACGGGAACGGACATTACAACAAGAAAATTGTGTGTATTTTGTTAAAAATTCCTAACTAAAAACAAAGTATAAAAATTATTTTAAAAAAATATTAGAAAAAGTTTTGAAAAAAATCTGTACGTATACATTCGACGCACAGAATACCTTTATTTTATTCAGTTTCTAGAAATCAAAACTTATCAAAACATTTTCCAATTTATATATATATATATATATATATATATATATATATATATATATATAACGTAATCGTGTCATATTGAGCGTCTGATTGAAAGCACATCTCCGCTAAAGTTCGACGTGACTTATTAAACTCCCAAGTTTCGAATAACAAAGGACAATGATGCGAAAACCTTAGAACGGCGAGCGCTGACGTCGGCAAAAGCTTCACACAATTAACCGCAAATGAAATGGATAATATTATTATATTATCTTATCCTGCACAAGGACCTCGGGTTGCTCCGCTCCGGGAACCCTTGGAAATATATTATACTGCGGGCCGAAGACCTAGGCGTCTGTCCCGCTGATCGCGCGCCACTCAAAATTAGATTTTCCGCCTCTTGCTGTGCCGGCGCAATCGTGCAATTAGTAGGTGACAGTTTGATGTCTTCTGAATTGATATTAAAAGTTACATTTAATGTAAGACCGAAAGTTAAAACTTTTAGGCGAGTTGTTTTTTGGCCTAGAGGATGGGTTAGAATGTCTTCGCGTTATACGTATATACTTTAACCATTTATAAAGCGCTGACAGTTCAGATTACGAGGAGCGGCTTGTACGCAATGATGAGGACTGATGAAGGAACAATTAAATATTTAATGGTTTTGCAGGATTGTGGGATGTCTTGTGAAAAGTTTAATAGGCATTTTTGTGTTTGTTTATCTCAACGATTCGATTCTGCCAATTCAGTGTTGTACTAGAAAGAAAAGTTGTGTTTCAAACTCCAAAGGAATCCAAAATAAAACTAGCTGTAAGTGGAATTCTGTCTAAAGGCAATTAAGGCATCGTGCCTTAAGGCAAATTGCTGGAACTTCCCGTACCAAAAATTATTATTTTTTTAAAAACAATTAACATTTTTGAAAAAATTTTACTTCGAAAAAATAAAATTTTTGAGAAACTATAAATTGTACAAAAATTAGTTTTTTTTTTTATTCTATTTTTTCTAAAAAAAAATGTTTACTTTATTTTGACATATTATGAAAGATCTGAACTTTTTTTCAAAAATATAAATATAAAGCGCGTAAGTGCCGTGTCGCTGTCTAACGGATAAACATTGGTACGGAACCCATAGGAATGTAAACAAAATTTATACATATTGTGAAAATCTCTATAAAATATCTGATAATTTGATGTGCATATGTCTAATGATCATTTTTGACCGCCAAATGGCATTTTTTTACTTTTTTCATTAGATCTCCGAAACCGCTAGACCTGCCCTCATGAAAATTTGATCAATTTTTCATCTTGTCAAAACAAGTAAAATGTTTTTTGAATTATTTAAATCGGACGCTCTGTTCTCTTAAAAACTGAGTTACCGTTTTCGGCACTTTTAGCACCATATCTTTGTAACGGCTAGACTTGCCTTTGCCAAAAATCTAATCAGCACGTTTCCTTATCAATACGAATAGAATGATTTTTGAATTATTCAAATCGCTTCATCCGTGTTCCTGAAATCGTCGACGAAAATTTGTATCCGAATACACCCACATACACACACACACATACATCCATTTTGTCTAAGGTATGCTAAAATGTTCAGAAGGTTTTGAAACGTAAATATATATAAAAATTTTCATTTTCAATTTTTTTGCGATTACTATAACTTGCCTACGGGAAGTTAAAAACGTTTTATTATTAATGAAACAAAGAACTGACTTAATTTTTGGGAAGGCAGATGCAGCGGTTTCAGAGATTCAATAAAAAAAAGTAAAAAAGTGCTATTCGGCGGTCAAAAATAATCACTAGATACATGCACATCATCCTATCAGATATTTTATTGAGATTTTAATAATAAGTGTGAGTTTTGTTTCTATTTCTATGGGTTCCGTACCAATATTTATTAGTTTTCAAAAATTGGAAAACTTTCAAAAAATTTTGATGCTATTCAAAAATTTCAATTTTCAATATGGAAAGTTCCAACAATTTATCTTAGGGCTCGATTTCACCATTAGTTATTTTGTATATTTTTACTCAATATTGTAAATTATTTTGAATCCCGTTAAATAAATAATTTTGTTAATAAAATAAAAGCCATAACTAAATATTAGTAGGTGGTGCCATGTCTAGCATTAATAACAAGAACAATTTTTTACAAACTACTAATTTCTTCTTTTTTTGGATCGTACTGTTGCATTTTTATTTTATTTCATTCCGAGTAAAATTATGACGTATGTTCTTTCCCCGGAGTGTCTTTCATTTATTTAATTCACGGGTTCCCAGAACAACTATAAAAACCATGCTAGCTCGTAGTCGAGATCTGCAGAATAAGTAGGACACGCAATTCAGCAATAGCTTCAGAACATAAAGATGATGTAACTTTTAGATTTAATAACTTCAGAGCATTTTTCTAGAAGTTGAAATGACCACACCACATTAGTGAAATTATATTTCTTTCGTATTATGTTGTTGCGTCAGTGAAGGAGGATAATTTTATTTTAGAAAATGTTTAAAAAATGCATACCATAAATTGATCGTTTATTTAAATATAAATTGGTATTTAGCATGTAACATAAAATTCTTTTTGCAATTTTACTCTTATTAAAATAATAATACTTAACATTACACTAAAATAAAAACTTTTTTATTGTTTTAAACGATCTCTAGTATAATTTCATGTTCAAAAATTAACTATTTACAATAAAATGTTGCTTTATCAAATACATAATCAAAATTTTGTTTAAATGTTTTATATTGCCATTGCATATTAACAAGGGTCAAGATCTGAACTCAAAATTTATTGAATTATAATAGAGCAAATGTTTTAGAGAAGCTAAAATTAGAGCTAAATTAGAGAGTATAAATACTATAGTTTCTTGATTTTTTTGATTATTAAATATATATTTCTCTTAATTAAATATATTACAATTAAAATTTCGTTTGATTTTATATTAGAGCAAATATTTTAAGAATGTTGGCGAATTTTTCTGTTATTTATTATAGATATTTAATATATATATATATATATATATATATATATGTTAAAAAAATGATTGCAACAAACTGTCCTATCATTTCCTTCTCGATCTAATTATATTGAAAGGAAAAATCAAAGCTTCTGAATAGAAAACATCTATCTTCCAACTACCAAGTTTGAAACAAGTTCTTAATATTTATTTGTCAATATCGATATTTTATGACCACTTTTTTCATATTGTAAGCACTACACAAGTATTCCTCCAGAGCTTTCCATAATAGTAAGATACACCACCTATAATCCTAAAGGCTGAGCCATCACAAATTTGCGAGTACAATGTCGCATGCACATTCCATATGCAAGACTAGACTTTTATTAATACATCCCTATGAAATATTTCGTAGACAAATTTCCAATTTTTTCACCTAAAGATTGTAGGTACGTTACTAGACGAGAGATTTGCCTCTTTAACATGGATTGTAAGGTTGAATATTGAAAATAGTAATATGTTTGGGCATAAGGAGAGGGATGATGGATATACTATGCAGAAATAAATAAATTTTTAGTTTTTTTGTGTAAATTCTATAAGTACTTCATTTCAGTGACCTATTTTTTTACCAACAATTTTATCTATAGACATTAAGCTTGTCATAAGCATTATATAAACAAAACAAAGATTATAAGATAATTAATAGTTCGTTTTTTACAAGAATATTCAAAAATAATATGTCCAAAATCATTTCATAACATTGTTTCGTTAAATTTTACGAGAAGTAATTCTATATGAATTCAGGTTACCTTATGCAAATATTTTTATAGTTGACTAATTGAACGTGGCATTTTGCCTTACGATAAGTTACGAAATTTAGATATTTAGACAAAAATTTCGACTGCACGATTACTTATATTATATGCATAAGCCAATATTATTTAAATTAATGATAACATTTTTTACACAACTAGATAAGTTTTGTAGACTACCTTTTCCGTTAATTCTAAAAACAATACTTAAATTTGTGAAATAACAAAAGCGACTTTTGACACAAATTATATATTTTCAAACTTAGATTAATTTTTAAAATTAAACGACTTGACGCAGATCCGTGATATTTTAGTATGATCTAAAAGACCATGATGTATATTAACGTCGTCGACATTTTTTTCAATAGTTAATTACAAGAACTTGTTCCAGCGAATCTTTACCAAAAACTAATCAGGTCGATTCCCACCGAGAAGAAACCGCTCGGCCGATCGTCGCGCAAAACTGACAAACGCTACTTCTTATCGAGTTACTTGAAATGGCGTTTCACATCGAATTTCTGAAATTTTACCAAATGTTTTTCCGAAAACGTCGAAGAAAGCCCAAAAATTTGTTTACACACACACATACACACAAACATACTTTTTCCAAATTTAGTCTTATTCGATTTAGAATGGTTTCAAACGTCGAGTAAACATAAAATTAGCAAATCTGATTTCTTGATGAAAACATAAACTTTTCCTTCAGGGAGTTAATTATAGGTGCATACGTGTCTATTATCTATACCGTTCATTTTTTGTTCGAGTGCTTGAACTACCAGTCTAGGGTAAAAGTAACTTCTCATAAAAATAGTTTATTGATATTATTTTTCCTGTACGTCGCTGGAAACGTATTGATTATTATATGCTAGCTTCGAGAGAGCAACTATGAATTTTCATATCAAATAAGGAGAGCAGTAACAAAATGGACAGTAACTGCTATGAACGAGCCCGAGGTCGTTGCATATCCTTAGAACATCCTACTGGTGAAAATTTACAACACGCGACGGACGAAACACAAGAATATCCTTTGTGTCCTGTCTGATCATATTTCAAATTTATACTGTACGATGTTTCAAATTAAAATTTGAAAAGGTAGTATAAAGCAGGGATAAAATGCAGGATTAGTTTGATGAAAGACCACCATATGAATTGGTTTCAAAACTATCTTAATAGGTTTTCATTTTTAAGTTTTGATTTATTTTACAATAATATAAATTCATAATAAAAATGTAAAGTATCATATTGTTCACAATGTGCCAAGTGTGAACAATATGATACTATATCTTGAAGGTTCTTGAAAAGTCCAAATTCAACTTTTCAATCTGTGTTCTTTCAAATATTTAGATCTTAAGTTGCTAACTTTAATAATTTTGAATTTCATAAATTTTTGATTGATAAATATTTCAAAGTATTAAATTGTTATCAAGCAGCAATCAAAAATCAAATCTATAACAATTTTATACTTGAATAAAAAATTCTTGATACTCTGATGCTTCTGAAATAAATTGATACTTGATACTTGACATTGCTGCATAGTAGAACAAGTCTAGGATAAAAACTAAAACTTAATTCGAACTAGTGGTGTATGACATCGTGCGTTAAGGCAAAATGCTGGAACTTACCTTACCGCAATATAATATTTAAGGAATATTAAATGCTTCCAAATAGATTATCATAAATTGCGATAACTTTCATTATTCGTATTTTATATGCAAAATATAAGAGTTTATAAATTGTATAATGACTTTCATATATGTTTAGATGAAAAGTAAATAAACAAAACTTGATCAAGCGGAGTAAGAATGAAGGGTCTTATCTCATGTATATAAGAATTATATTAAACTGAATGGCAAATATAAAATTATTTATTTGAAGTAAATAACTGAGGGACGGATTATGCCTCACCTTAACTTCCATACATTATGCTACTGAACCATAATGAATACCGTCAAAATGTCATGTATTTGTTGTGCATTCAGGCAGTTTTACACATAAACTGCAACGTCACTCGTATGTTATGAAGCTAGAGTATTTGGTATAATAGACAGATAGCAAAGGGTGACAAAGACACTGAGCAATACTAGCACTATTTAGGATATGTAAAAAAGTGGAAAAATTAAGAAGTATCCTTGTGTCGTAAAAATACATTACAACATTAGGATTTTGTCATAGATTATCAATAACTACAAATCCAAGGGCAGTAACAAGCAATCCACTCCGGTCACAAGCATTTCTAATTCAACATGCAGAGCATTTGGACTATGCTTAGACCGACGGATTTACCAGTAGCTGTTAGAGGATAAATCAGCCATATGGGTCGAGCGATACTTTCGAAAACTGTCATTTGCATAGTATAATTCTATGACAAATGTTACATGTTGCGCGTTGCAGTGACAAGATAATGCACACATGATCAATAGTAAATTAATTTCGGAATTATAAACCGACCACAGCATGTAATTGAAATTAGTTTGTAATTTTCATTATCACATGTATTTATATACAAAATATGCGACTAGAAATAAACAACTAATGATTCGATAGTAGCACGTGTAAGAGACTAATATGTAGTATAGATGTCACAATTATTGGTTTCATTTTAATGGAGCAAAAACTAATATTTTACAAGCACACAGGCTCAATTATATCTTTTTAAGAACTACTGCTTTTTTAAACAAATATTTTTATAATTTAAAATAATTCCAAGATGAATGCCTCGTCTTAATTTTTTTAACTATTTTTTACACTTTTTGAAATTATAGAATTATATAATTAATTATATGGATTTATATAGTTAATTATAGATATAATTACCAACTTAGATGAAGATGAAATTACAATGATTGTATAGTGTATTGTATTAGAAAAAGTCCTCAGCATACTTACAAGAGTGTGTGAATCAATATATTCACATATTCAAAATTCCAAAACAATTCAAAACTATGCTAAATTGTTTTTAAACATATTCAGTGTAAATATTTTTTTTATTCTATAAAAAGCAAAAGTGTTGATCTCGAAATATTTGCAGAGTCCTGTTTTATTTATAGAAATTCTATTAGTGTTGATAAACGTAGCACTTATATTTTAGTTTTTGATAGTTTTCAAATTTAATTAACGTCCATGATTTATATATATATATATATATATATATATATATATATAATGGTCTGATTTATTTCCTAATATTGAAAATCGTGTTTTTCACAGCAGCTTATTCCATTTTTAATTGGTCACTTGATTTAACAAGATGTGCTACAATTTTATTAGACTAAAATATTATATTTATTGAAGTTAAACTTCTTGAGGCGCAACTTGTATATAACTTAGCAAAGAGAACTGTCATTAGGACGGAAATGCGTTACGCCACAAATTCTGATTCGTCATTGGCCACCGATGTAGTCAATCGAAGTGAGTT
The DNA here is from genome assembly GCF_003426905.1 of Ctenocephalides felis. Classification (NCBI taxonomy): domain Eukaryota; kingdom Metazoa; phylum Arthropoda; class Insecta; order Siphonaptera; family Pulicidae; genus Ctenocephalides; species Ctenocephalides felis. Next base: position 2,309 of record NW_020537117.1, on the reverse strand, counting down.
GATATGATTGTTCGAGATCGTCTTCGTGATAATTTTTATTTTATACTCGCGATCATGTGTATTACGAAATTTCAAATGTCAAACGTTGAACTAAGGTTACGGTTATGGCGTCGAAACCCAGATTTAATAAAAATTAAAAGCATAATACATCGTCACTCGTAAATACTTATAATAAAAAAAAACAAATCAAATATCTAACAATGTCGTGCTGCTTACAAAACGAAGTTTGTATCTATTGCTCAGAGTTGCTATATATTTTTTAGGTAATTAAAATTATAAATATTTTTATAGGCATGGCAGATTCCTCAGTAGTTTCTATTGCTATAGATATGTAAATAGGTTGCCATACAGCTGATAAAATGTATATATATATATATATATATATATAAATCTTTTAATTATATTAAAAACATTTTCTTAAATTTATTACAATCTCAAACGTATTATATATATTTTGTAATTTTCCTTTGGCAACAGAAAAAGCACAATATTAACTAAAGTGTGTCTGTTACCGAAAGATGACAAAAAAATCCTTGACAGACACTGGTTATAAAAAGCGAATTATATGACACAGAATAGCAGCCAGTAGGGCAAGTTGTCAAGTGCGTATAAGTCGCAGTGTGAAAATATTATTTATTACTTATATATTCATAAGCCCTAGAAAAATTGAGAATGATGCCGGAGAGAGAATCCAGACACGGGGCTTAAAACAGGGTTATTTTATTTGGAATAAAAAATGCGAACACGGGCAGACGGCCAAGTGGCTGGGCATGTTGAATATTTCATTTTTTGTTTCGTAATTAGATAAAACTTCGTCATCTACAAATGCTGTGGCTATGCAGAATGTGGGTTATATTATTTCTATTTGTGTTTGTGTGTAGAGAAAGAACACGTGGGTAAAGACTAATTGGGTTATACTGAAAATCAAGGTCAGAAATATGGTAATGAAGATATTTGCAAATGTAGATAGAAATCATTCTACTTCTAAAAATAAACGAAGAAAAATCTTTAACATTGGTCGCGAAATTGTGCATCAAACTTTTCGCTACGAGTGAGGCGAGTTATGTCTATCAACGAAAACAATCTAATCTAATTGTCGAATTTAACAAAAACTTACAATTATTCAGTATTTATGTGTAAATCTTTGTAAGATATTATAAAATATTATTTTCGGGACCAAGTGTGCCGTAAAATATACCAATGTTTTGGCAAGGCATACAAAATTGTACTAAATACTGCCAAAAGCTATGTGATTTCTGCGCAAATTCTCGATATCTTGCATCAATACTCACGAATGTATTTATTCACAAAGCTTTCAACTGAAGCCACATTCTAGGATAAAGAATTTAAATATTCGAATAATTGGAAAGTGTTCGTAAATACATCCACGTAATTTTCATAGGAAATTGATCTAGACATTTTTTTTCTATTGAAAGCGAGAATTCTGAAGTGATTTTTGTGGATTTATATTTTGTAATATTATATATATTAATATTGTTATGTTATATGTACACAACTCATGTCATTGTTACCGTCTTGAAGTAAATATTAGTTCGATAAATTCATAGATTTTTTGCTATAAATGTATAATATATTAACTAGATGTAGTAAGAATTTTTGTTGAAGGCAAGTTTTGTAAACACGCTGATATATGTAATGGATCAACTAAATTAATAAGAATTTAAATTTTCCAATCGAAATTTTTTAACCAACTTATAATAACTCCCAAGTATATGTCATAAGAGAGCTTTTCCTTATTTAAAACTTCAATTAATTTTTACGATAAAATCACCTCTAATAGGCTCACAGTTTTTTTTTGGGAACTCGTTAGACCAAAAACTATGCATGCAGTGCAAAACTGTCACTGTAAATAATTTGAATAAAATCGTAAAATAAATTTCAGTATATTTCATTATGTTTTAGTTGACAAAAAATTCTGCATTTTACTGCTAATTTTAGAAAATCGTTTTGCAAAATTAATCAACATGAGTGTATTTGCCGTCCGATCAGGCGTATTTTACATATGAACAAAGCACGAAAGTATCTCATGATAACATAATCTTCGGTGATGCAGTTATCATAGATTCTTTCTTGCTTTGTTTATATGTAAAATACGCCTGATCGCACAGCAATTGCATTAACTTTTTCACAGTTTCTTTCAAAGAGCATAAGATGACGTTGCCATGACAACACTATCTTATGAGTTCTGTTACGGCAGAATTGCCCCATAAATCTAGATCTTGTTCAACCATCAACTCGAATTGACAAATATTAAATACGATTTTTAAAGATTCTCAACTATTTCAAAA
>NW_020537116.1:0-50000 GCF_003426905.1 Ctenocephalides felis | reverse complement strand
CCATATCAAAAAAAATAAAATAAATAACAAAATTTAAAAAAACGGCTGATATTGATCAGCTTATAAAAAAGCAATTCCAAATTTCTTAAGTTTTCAAGTAAATTAGTTTTTCTGTTTAACTATTATTTGTTTTATTTTGTATTTTTATTTATAAACACTTATAGTATACACTCGTAATTATAAAAATATATACTTTTTCAATTTTGTATTTTTGTTCTTATCTTGTGGCAATTTTGTAATTCTGTTGCAGTTACATTATTCCCGCACTCAGTCAATAAATCTTTTGACCTAATTTTAGTTCAGACTTTTGAAAAAGCTTCAATTTTATTCAAAAGAAAAAATCAATTTATATTTATCATGGGTTGTACGACCGTAACAATTTTTTAAATTTTGTTCTTTATCTTTTCTTGCGGAATGGAAAACTACATACAACTTCAAATTTTCATTATTTTATAGTCATTTTAGTAGTCCAATCATTTTTATTTAGCTCGGTAATCGATCAATTAACTATTGTCGTCTTTTTTGTGAACCTTTTTAATTGAAATTCAATCAAGATTTTTCTGAGATTATAAAAAAGGTTAAATTTATCCGCTCTATTCGCTGCAATATTTTAAAACCAATTAAATTCTTAGATATTGGCAATGAAATGGTTACCTCCGATAAAACTAACTGATTTGCAGGCTTATCCTACTGCACAAATATTTTCCGATGTGCATTAAAAGTACATAGTTTTTGAATGTTTTGCAGAAGGCACAATTCTAGCAAAAAAATTAGAAATTTAATATTAAAATCTGAAGATAAAACTGTTTTTGAGAAAAAACGTAAACTTATTTTCAGAGTTATTGAAATCTCACTCGTTTTGCTAAGCATAGCATAACTTAATTCGAATATGTATGTTAGTATTTTAGCGTTGTAGTGGGTAAATTATCAATGTAATATGTGTTAGCTGCCCCTTTCATTTATATACCACATATTTATACATTCAGAATTAGTCATTTCTAATACTGAAATTTAATTTGGTTTCGATGGTATTCCATCTTTCTTTATACGTGATTGCTCATCTACTCTATCTGATCCACTTGCATTTTTATTTTATCTATCTTTGCGTACAAACACTTTTCCAAATTGTTGGAAAATTGCACGATTAGTTCGAACTTTTAAACAAGGTGTTACATCAAACATTACTAATTACAGGCCGATATCATTATTATCAAACTTTGCTAAGGTATTTGAAAAAATTATAGAGAACTAATTCCTTCTGTTAGAACTTTAATTTCTATTAATCAACATGGTTTCATGCCTGCCCGTTCTACGATAACAAATTTAATTTGTATTAAACAATATATAGCTGAGAATCTTGACATCAATGGACAAGTTGACGTTATTTACACTGATTTCAGTAAAGCTTTTGACAAAATTGATCATAACATTCTTCTTACTAAATTATCTAAGATTGGTCTTAATTCTTCACTTATTCACTTTTTCAAGAGTTATCTTCATAATCGCAAGCAGTTTGTCTTTCTTAATGGATTCTTGAGCAACATTGAAAATATTAGTTCAGGAGTTCCTCAGGGATCCATTCTTGGTCCACTATTATTTATTATTTTTATTAATGACATTTCTGATACTATTAACTGTCCACATTTATTATTTGCAGATGATCTGAAACTATATCTCAAAATAAATTCTATTGATGACTGCTTATTATTACAGTCTCAACTTGACCTTTTCCAATCTTGGTGTATCTATAACAGATTACATCTAAATATATCAAAGTGCAAGATTCTTAGTTTTACACATAAGCGCGTTCCAATACTTTTTGATTATAAAATTTCTAACACCAGCATTGATAGATGTAATAAAATTTCCGATTTAGGTGTTCTATTTGATTCTGGTTTGTTTTTCACAGATCATGTTACTGATATTTGTAATAGAGCACATCAATCTTTAGGTTTGATACTAAGAAATTGTAAACAATTTAAGTCTACCAATGCACTTCTTTGCATGTAGTATTCTATTGTACGTTCAAAATTAGAATACGGTTCGATTATTTGGTATCCTCATCATATCAACAACTCTGATGCGATAGAGAAGGTTCATCGAAAATTTCTGAAATACCTTTATTATAAAACATATAAAATTTACCCTGAACGTGGCTTTGACCACAACACTTTACTAAAAGAATTTAGTATTTCTTACCTTGCCTCACGTCGATTTATCTGTACAATTATGTTCTTATTTAAGCTTTGCAATAATTCTATAGACTGTCCTCTTATTCTCAATCAACTATCCTTTAATGTTCCAAGGCTATCTTCGCGTTCACAATTATTTTTCAATTATCCTACCCCTAAATCTAATTCTCTCTTAAATTCGCCAATTTTACTAATGTCCTCTAACTTTAACTTAATTAATAATGAAATAGACATTCACAACACTTCACCTAATCAAATAATCTCCATCTGCACAAGTTAATCTTTTTATTTTCTTTCAAATATCTCATTATTTTCTGTTTATAAATATTATTGTTACATTCTGCATTATATGAAATTTTATCTTAGCATTTTATGTTACTAACTATATATTGTAATTTTGTATATATTTTAATTGTTATTCATTATGTCAAATAATTGTATTTTTGAGTCCTCTTGGAGAAATCTGTGGGCTATATATTTAAATAAATAAATAAATAAATAAATAAATACTAATGATTTTCTAAAAATATTTTCGGTGGCTAAACGTTCGCCGGGTCAGCTAGTATATATATAAATTACGTGCGGCCCGCCATAAAATTTTGAAAACCAAATTGGCCCGTGGGTTAAAAAGGTTGCTCGCCCTTGGCATAAACACACTTCTAGCAGCAATACTCTTAATATTTATTTAACTGTGCTTTTGGCAATACCGGCATGCATAAATCGAAATAAATTTTAAATATAATAGAATATAACTCCCGATGACTATAAATAAAACAGCTGCAATAAATATAAAATTTATTAAATTTATATATTTGTTTAAATTTTTTATAATATCATTATCATTGCATTACCAATATTGATTGTTTGGTAAGTCTCCAGTAGCACAAGGTGGACATTTTACATCAGAACATTCGGATGTCATTGTAGGTTTATTAATATGATCCAGTTTAATTTTGCTATTGATATAATTAATATGCGTTTGCACAAAAATATCTACCCTAACTAGCAGTTTAGAAAAAACATAATTTGTTAATATATTGAATACAGCTTCTACCCCTGCACTGGACGATGGTATACGGCCATTTCCAAATTTTGTTCTTGATACACCTGACTATAGTGGCAATATATTTATATGTTTTAATAAATAGTCTCCTAGTTGAGGATAATAATGCGCATTTACGCCAAGGCCGAAGTCATTTCTTATTTTACTATTTACAATGGAAGAAATATTTTGACCCAATGCTTTCCAGTACCCACTGCCAGTTTCATCGAAATCATTCATGAATCAATAATTATTGCAATTATTATATATATATATATATATATATATATATACTAGATGACCCGACAGACGTTGTCCTGTATCCACTTCTACGGTTTTTTTTTAAATATCTTATACTAATATTGTATACCACCGCCGTTAACAAAAGCGCCTATTAGAGCAGTGTCACCTAAGAAAGCACCCGCGAGGAATTCGTCTTCGGAAAACAAACAGAAGTCATTAAAAAAATTGGTATTCAAAGCACCTGCGAAGGATGATAAGAAAGAGGTGCGCCATTTAGACCTGTTGTATTTCAAAGTTGAATAACTCTGTCGGTAATTATCAGATTTTGACAAATGAACAAGATTTATTTAGGATATTTCATGCCATTTATTTCAAACCAGGTTTAGAATACAAAGTCGATTAAATGATCACCTTCATTTGATACACAAAAAGCAGCTCTTTTTCGCGCATTCTGCAAAACATTGGCCAGCATTTCAGGCGTTATAGCAGCTATTTCGGCCTGTATGTTACCTTTTAATTTGTCGATTGTCTTCGGCTTGCTGGCATAAACTTTGCTTTTTAAATAGCCCCAAAGAAAAAAGTCAGGTACGGTTAAATCTGGAGAACGAGGCGGCCACTCCAAATAACCATTATTCGACACAACGTGTCCCGGGAACTTGCGCTGCAAAAACTGCATCGTAGCAACTGCGGTGTGGCAAGGTGCGCCGTCTTGTTGAAAATAAAAGTTAGTGAGGCCTTTTTCACGCATTTGCGGACAACCAACAACATCCAACGATAACGTGCGCCGTCGATGGTTTCTCCAACTTTGATAAAAAATGGTCCGATGATGGTTTTGGAGCACACTCCAGCCCAAACAGTAATTTTTGATCGTGCAGTGGTGTTTCTGTGCTGTAGTAAGTAAAGAGAGTTTGCCGGCCCCAAAAAAGGTTGATGTTGCTCCAAAGACATCCGTTAAACCTTGGAAGGATTTGAGTGTGAAAGAGCAGAAAGAGGTGGCGAAGGTAGCAAAACGTTTTAAGGAGCCTCAGAAGGTGGCACAGAAAAAGGAAGTGGCGAAGAAGGTGGAACCAATTAAAGTTCCAGCGCCGGTTGTCAATGTGGTGCAACCAAAGCCGCCAGCGCCAACAAATATGATAGAAATAATAGAAATTGAAGATAGTGTTGCAGGTTCTCCACGCAAAAATGATATTGAAGATGATTATGTATTCAATGAAGATCCTGGTGAGGATCCACCATTAATCATGCAGTCTCGATTCTCAACTGGCTAAACTTTTTTTAGATAAGAGAAATAAATATGAAAGACGGCAAGAAGAAATATGTGGTAGTAGTGCAAGCAGTGGTGATGATGATACTCCTTTGGTTAAAAAGAAGTGTTTGAATGCAGATATATCTTCTCCGGTATTGACAGCCGAGGGAGCTCCAAAAAAGACGAACGAGAAGACGCCTTATGGTAACTGGTTTACCAATACAGCCATGGCGAGTGGGAGTAAAACTCCGAAATCATTGAATAGCAAAACTGTTACAACAAGTGATCGAGGTGAGAAACGACCGTTCACATCCATCATAGACCCAACCTTCGAAGAAGATGCTGATGGCCCATAGAAGATGCTGATGGCCCAGAGAAGATCCCACATATTCACCAAATGTGAAAGAAGCGAACAATTCCAAAATTGATTTAAATCTAAGCCGTTCTAGCAAAAGTAACAAAAATACTCCAGACAGGGCTGCCAATGCTCAAAGGACAAGACCTCAAGCCAAAACCCCAACTTGCAGGAAACTGTCTAGTAGTGACAGTTCGGGTAATGAAGAGTCTCTAAAATTATATATCGCTGAGTCGAGTTCAAGGCCCTAATGATACTGTAAATAATAAAGTTCGTGGAGGGCAGAAAGCTGAGATGCAACAAGAAACCGATTCGAGCAGCGCTACAAGTTCAACACAAACAGTTCAGGGCTAAACAAGTTCCTGATGATCGCTTAACACAAAAGATGTGGTTGTACCAGATAAATAAGCCAAAAGACGGACAGAATCGGGTTCTAAAGTTGTTAGTTGTTCTTGATCCAGAATTTGTGGTGGAAGAACCACAAAATATACAGCCTCCTCCACTGATTCCCAAAGTAACTCCGCAAGAACAATCTCTATGCGACCAGATACGTCCCAAGTTCAACAAGGACTCAGTGAGATGGTTGTCTAGAATACACAATACAATACTTTACAAGACTTGTCCAACCATAACCTCCATAGGGGCACCTGTAAAAAATATGCAAGTTGAGAATATTATCACAAATGTTACAAATGTTACAAATCAAATCCTAGAAAACCAGGAATTGAGGATGTTTGATAATCTAGAAAATATTAATGGAATAGATTCTTTGTCCGACAGCAGTAGTAGTAGTAGTGGTAATAATAAACCTGCAATTAGAGTAAAGACTCCTGGAGAACTGAATGCTAAGCCTAAAATATTAAATTCTTGTCTGAATGATCATTCATACTTTTTTTAGACGATCAGATTTTAAAGATCTGGTTTCAAAGATTTGCCTAAATGACTAATGGGGATCTTGTTATTCTTTTGGAATATTTTTTTGTGCATTTGTAATTATCGTGAAATAATATTTAGTTACTATTTATACTAAAATAGCTTAATAAGAATTATGTATTTAATTATAAAGCAAGTATTAAGATTAATTTTGAAAATAATGAAATGAACTTGTTGTTATATATTTTAGACTTCAAAAAATTATATGCCCTAAATGTACAAATTTACATTTCTATGATAATCAATCAATTAGGTTTATCCTACCCTCAAGTTCAAAAGTGAAAACAATTTGGGCTCTATATGACATGATAACATGTCTTGAATATTAAATTTAGCTTCCATAATAGGGTTCCTTTCTGTAATAAAGTTGTTGTAATTACAATTTTAATTTACTACTTCTACATATGGCATTGTCTGCCTTGCCAATCAATTCTGTCATTTTTTTTGTAACCTTTTCGTAAATATTTTCGTTTTCGTAATTATTATATTTAAACGAGAATCTAAAAAAGAGTTATAGGTAATATACATACAATTTATTACACAAAAGTTTTAATAAATACCAATTGAATTTTCTGCTCCACTCTCTTTCTCCATTCTTTGTCTATGCGAGGAGTTATCGGACAATATAGCAGGCACAGTTGGTGGAGTTGGCAAGCTTTGATCTTGGTCACTGCTCACATCATCTGAAAAGTCGAGAATCATGACTTTTTTCGTCTAATATCTCTGTTTCTTTCGGACTCGTATACTACATCTGACTACTTTTACGCTTCTGTCAACCTTTTTCTGGCTGTGCCATAATCATCTAAATATGGAATACATTTTCAATGTATACATATAAATAATATATACATTCATACGCACATATACACACAAATAATATATACATGCTCACACACACATACAATTTTTTGGATATGATTAATTGTTATGTATACAAACTCACCACAAGAAGCCAAAATTACAAATCACAAAAGATAGAAATTTATGAGAAGAGCTCTCAGACAGCTCCGTTTCTTCTACAGCCTTATCAAATGCTTTATCCGACCGAAAGTGGGGCCAGGCAGCTATCTTTTCATGAAATAAAAGAAAATTTCGTGGAAAAACACGGATGCCATCGGAAAATTCCACCACATGATAAATTCAATTCATCTTATTTGCTAAAACAAAATGTAGAAATAGTAGAATGTATAAAACTTCACACTTAACGATTCAGGTTTTTATAGTTAAATTTATACTTACATGCCATTTTTTCCGTATAAAAATTACTTGTTGACCAGTTCGAAAGAACAACAATAATGATCTTAACTAACAAAAACACTAGCGACGACGTTTACTAAGCGGCTCCTATGAACACTAAGCAATATGATGAAAAAAAAATTGTAGGCGCACTGTTTAATAGAAGCGATAACACCGAACATAGCAAGGAATTATCAAAATTATCAAAACAATGACAATTATTTACAACACTTGGTATATATATATATATATATATATATATATATATATATATATATAAATATTAAAAGCAAAAATATATAAAACTAATAAATATAAAAATCAGCAAGTTAAAAATCGTTCAGGATAAATGAAGCAAAGGAAGTACGATCTTTGTATCATTTAATTGTCAGATATAATGAATATTTTACTTTTCATATTTTTCATATGCCAAACTTGTACACTTGAAAGTTCATACACTTTATATATACCAATAAATGATGAACGACAGGGTATTGTATAGACATTTTCCATCATTCTAAATCGTTGGCCAATGACAACTGCTTCTTCATTTAAAGAAGCAATTTTGCAGATATAGATGGTGGAGCCATCAATTAATGAGCAGTATCGATCAGCTTCTCTTCTGATGTTGATTACAGCACTTTCACATTTTAGTTTTTTAAATTGTACATTTCACAGGAAGTGAAAATTGGCCCATCAAAATGTTCTGTTCACATCATAATCATCACATTTATCTTCATATACTTTGTGCGAATGGTATCGTTGATACTCATGTTATTTACGAGCAATTTGTTGCAGGGGCCTTTTTGATTTTTGCATATATTTCTTTAAGGTCTGCATGTAATTTTCAAACTTGAAGGCACTGAAATTATCTAATGAACCAAATCTTCGAACATCATCTGTTAAGTGGATTAAACTATGCACATTGTGTGAAACAAGATGCTCTGCATAAAGAACTTTAACCCATTAACAAAATATGTTAATAAGGATTTACTATAATCCAATAAAAATTCATCAGGTGAGTCACGAGAACTTAAAATTGTGATAGCAACATGCAGACTTAGAAAATTATTATAAAAATCTGTTGATATTACGGATTTAAGGACAATTGAGCCTCATGTATATAGCAGAAACTGCCTATATTCTGTAGCTTTCTGCGAATTGAGGAATCTCAGAGATCGTGGGCGCCTACAAAATTCAACAGAAATATTTTTCCTCGTTATTCTTAATTTATCAGATATTTTTAATTTGTGTAGTACCTATTCTACACATTAAATCACTTCTGATTCATATATCAAGCAACTTGCTCATAACACCTATGCATACGAGGTGCATATAATCTAAGGGAATGTTCGAAACAAAACCTGTATTAGAAATTTTCATCAATCTTGAAGAATTGACGAATTGAAAAATAATGAGATCATGTACACCTGCTGCATCCGCATCTGCGCGTTATAGTAATATAAAAGTTGATCTATTTTGAAAATATATTAGTTTATTACTTTCACTATTAGAAGTGACGCTCTCTGAAACTGATAGCGCTGCACTTTTGTTTCCTCAACTCCCCGCCAAACTCCTAATGTGAGGTGTATTCGGAATCTACAGCGGGTTTTCTCGCCGACTTATATGTGTTTTAGATCGAATATCAAAGTTAAGATAGTTTCCAACACTTCAATACTTGACATTTAAAAGTTATTTCTTACCATAAAACCCGAAAATGTAATTTTATTTTTAACCCATTTCGATTAACGGGAGTTTGCTTCGCCTCTTGAGCGGTATCGCGGAACTCATAATGTTCAGGAGGCCCCACATTTCTGTAATGTTATCAGTATTCAGTATTATTGTCTTCTACAATCACCATTAGATGAAACCTCCATCGTAAATTCCTTCATGTGGACAACAGCAAAACTTTTCATTAAGCTGTCAATAAATTAATAATGTGCAGTGAACGTTAAGTAATTTCTGTATGTACATAATAAATGTATCAATTGTATGTAAATTGACGGGGCCATTTTTTTCTTGGTGTTTCTTCTTCTGTACTGCTTCAATATAATATGAACTCAAAATATACTTTTTACTAGACGCAGAATCATTTTAAATAAAAAACCTAAAAATACGCTTTGCTGTTCTTAGAATTCTTACCACTATAGGCATAAGAAATATAAAATGAAAAATTCACGTTTCTTCTACTTTTCAATGAGCATGACTCTCGAAACTTCACTTCATACATAAGTTTTTTCATTTTAATAAAATGATATTTATTACAATTTTACAAATATAAGTAGTTTATCCATTAGAATTCAAATGTTTTTTTATTTATAATTTTTTGGAACAGCAATCAGAACCTGATGCTGATTTGTGCTGATGTTGACTTAATACTAGTCTGTTTGACAGATGGCAACCCAGTCAGTTGTCACATCTCTGATATATTATTATTACAATTTCTGTAATAGGGCGAATATTTTTAATAGTGCAGCAATGCCGGGTGAGGGCTATTTTCACTTGGAAACATATTACTATCTACATTTCCAAATAAAAATCGTTGTCGGTGTTGCCTGACAACAGGCTGCTCGAAGTGGGTATCGAACCCGGGACCTCTGAAACAAGTCCCGTCGCTCTTAACCGATTACCTACGGGCGAGCCCATTCAGAATATAATATTAAAATTATAATTTATTATTATATTTGGTTAGGAATATATAGTTTTGTGTATTGTATTCTACATCCCGCCATCATGTAGTAACACAGTGCATAAACACACTTTCCCGAGTTTTCTGAATCTATATCTACAAATAATACTACAAATCTACAAATATAAATCATACAAATCCATCCAAATATATTGGTAGTTCGAAATCATTGCTCTCTGATAGTTCTAATTATAACTGCTTATATTACAAAACCGAATATGTTTTTATTCGTTTTCTCTTCAAATTTCTAATTACTTTTTTACTTTTTAATGTTGCTTTATTTATCCAAATAATTTTACAATACAAATATAATTTTTGTTTAATACATACCTATCTCAGGTAATGGGATATCACTGTATTATATCTATTAGTTAGTTAGTTAGTTAGTTTATATATTTGAGGTTTATATTATCTTTAGTCATATGTTTACATGAAAAACTGCTATAAAAAACATGTTTCTTACTATAGGCCTTACATACTAAAATCTATCACTTAATTATTAAATATTAACCTATAACTAACTAAATAACAAAACAAAGATAAAATAAAAAAAAATATTAATATACGTTTTTATCTTCATATGTAAGAAATTATAATATATATGTGTGTAAATACACAGACATATTCATATATTGTCGCAGACACATATATTTGATTGATCTCCTAAATAAGTACAAATAGTATTCACGATAATTGATTTGAGTAGTTTTCAAATTTATTTTTCAAATTCGTTTGATATTAGTCGTAAAGATATATTTTGGACTTTTTGTATAGTATGAATTATTGTTTTGTTGTTATCAGCCCATATGTGAGCAGCGTGCGTCAGGAGGGGTCTGATAAAAGCAAGATATATTCGTCTTTTATTTTTCGAATTTAATTTAGAGTTTGAATTTAGAAATGAATGTAGTTTGTGAATTGCACCAATGGCCTGTCCAGCTTTTATGTTTATATGATCATTAATTTTAATTTACGATTTAAATTAAGTCCTAAATATTTGACTTTTTCAATCCATTTTTTTGCATTGCAAATTTCTAATTTTGCACTAATAGATAATGAACACACACAATAGATAATGAATGATCACACAATTGTAACATTCAAACAAAATAATTTTAAGCAATGCCTTCTATATATACGAGTCTATTTGATATAGTAATGAGCTTTAAAAATTATAACTGTAATCTTAATTTCAGAATTTATTATGACATTTGTTTCAGAATTGTATGCATATCTAACTATAACTCCCGATAACTATAAATAAAACAGCTGTAATAAATATAAAATTTATTAAATTTTTTTTTTTTAAATCTTTTCTAATAGCATTATCATTGCAATTCCTATATTGATTGTTTGGTGAGTCTCCGGCAGCACAAGGTGGACATTTTACATGAGAACATTTGGATATTATTGTAGGTTTATTAATATGATTCAGTTTAATTTTGCAATTAATATAATTAATATGCATTTGCCCAAAAATATCTACCTTAACTAGCAATTTAGAAAAAAATATAATTTTTTGATACATAGAATACAGCTTCCACATCTGCACTGGGCGATGGTATACGGCTATATCCAAATTTTGTTCTTGATACACCTGACCATAGTGGCAATATATTTACATGTTTTGTCTTCTAGTTGAGGATAATAATGCGCTATTACGCCAAAGCCAAAGTCATTTTTAATTTTACTATTTACAATGGAAGAAATATTTTGACCCCATGCTGTCCAGTACCCACTGCCAGTTTCTTTCGAAATCTAAAATAAAATGTACAAATAATTATTATATTATAAATATATTAATATTATTATAAACATATATATATATATATATATATATATATATATATATGTGTGTGTGTGTGTGTGTGTGTGTGTGTGTGTGTTATTTTAAAAATGAGTACCCTAGTCAATCCGTTTGTATTGAAGTCATTGTATTATCATTCAGTTCTATTTTTTCCTGCAACACAGTTTGAATAACTTTTTCCTTTGCCATTTCACAATGTGTTTTGGCAATAATTTTATTAAAGTCTTTGGTCTTTAGTTTGCATATAATCAATATAATTGCAACAACCACGGCAGCTTGTTCTTCATGTTCACTTGATATCAACCAATTTTTTGTACAATTTGGTTATACATGAACGAAGGGATTTTAAAAAATTGTGTATAACTTAATATAGCATGATGGTAAATTTGTAGCAAATCGACATGCGTCGGCATATTTTACAATTGTATTGTAATTGGCGAATGCCCTCACGCAAGTTGCCAAAAGTGCTTGCGACTGATCACAGACAACTTCCTTCGGAATAGAAACTCCAGATCGCACAAATTCCATTAGCCACGTCTGTATGGCTATCGTATGATGCGCTCCTGATAACATTTGAGCTACTGGAAATGTTCCACTGTCGGTGATAACTACACATTGATATAAAAAATATTTTTAGTCAGTTGTCCATTAAAAAGGTTTATTTTCTCTACAACTCCCCCGGTTGCGTCGATTATTAAACAAAGGTTGTTTTTTGATTATAATCGTTATATAATTGTTTCTGGAAATTCGTAAAGTAATGAACAACAAATAGATTTAATGCAGTATTAAGTTTTGAGTTTTTATATTCGCTAAGTTGCATATATTTTAGGGATACTTGAATGCATGCAATTTCCTTTTGAATGACTTGAATACAAGTTTGGAAGTTTCATACCATCGTTTTGTATTATTTTGTTAGCCACAATAAATTGTATCACCAAATGCTAGGTTGCAAAAAATTTTGATTCCAGATTTTTTGATATCTACGAACTCTCCTTTAATCATCGATTACAAGAACCTTCAAATACAATGTTTTCTATAAAAGTATTGACTATATGTTTTTTGAAGTTGAAAGAACGATTTATATTTTCGTTACACCGTAATTTTTCAACCAACATTATCTGCCACTAATTAAAGAAAGTTTAGATCCTTTTCTTATGACTAATAAATCCAACTAAATCATTTTCTCTAATTTTTATTTGTATAGTTTTACCATCACATCCACTATCATGCGACACTTTACTCAAATTCGATTCTTTGCTGTCAGAATTTTAAGCGTATTATGTCCTGGATACATTTCCCGAAATAATTTCTTATTATTTTTTATAAATGAATAAATTGCGTTTTTACATTAACTTTGTTTGCTATTTTTATCCCACAGTTTATCATTTTTGGATATAGTTTTATTATCGAAAAATAAATATTGTTTATATTTGTACGCCGCACATAGAATTGTTAACTTCCCGTAGGGTAAGTTATAGTAATCGCAAAAAAATCGAAAATGAAAATTTTTATATATCTTTACGTTTCAGAGGTTTCTGAACATTTTGGCATACCTTAGAAAAAATGGATGTATGTGTGTGTGTGTGTGTGTGTGTGTGTGTGTGTGTATGTATGTATGTATGTGTGTGTATGTATGTGCGGATACAAATTTTCGTCGACGATTTCGGGAACACGGATCAACCGATTTGAATAATTCAAAAAACATTCGATTTGTACTGATAAGGAGACGTGCTGATTAGTTTTTGGCGAAGTTAGGTCTAGCCGTTCCGAAGATACGGGGCAAAAAGTGCCGAAAACGGTAACTCAGTTTTTAAGAGAACGGAGCGTCCGATTTGAATAATTCAAAAAACATTTTACTTGTATTGGCAAGATGAAGAGTTGATCAAATTTTCATGAAGGCAGGTCTAGCGGTTTCGGAGATCTAATGAAAAAAGTAAAAAAAAATGCCATTCGGCGGTTAAAAATGATGATTAGACATATGCACATCAAATTATCAGATATTTTATAGAGATTTTAACAATAAGTATATATTTTTTTTTACATTTCTATGGGTTCCGTACCAATGCTTATGCGTTAGACGGCGGCGCGGCACTTGCGAGCTTTGACATTTTGTCTCTATGCAGTTCAAGCAGTGCGATTGCTTTGAAAAAAAGTTCAAAATTTCCAAAATATGTCAAAATGAAGAAAACATTTTTTTAAAAAAATTTTTTTTGTTTTTAAAAAAAAAAAAATTCTCAAAAAAAAATTTTTTTTTTTTTAAATAAAAAATTTTTTTTTTCAAAAAAAAGTAATTTTTTGTCAATTTTATAGTTTCTCAAAAATCTATTTTTTTTCGAAATAAAATTTTTTCAAAAATGTTAATCGTTTTTAAAAAAAATAATTTTTGGTACGGGAAGTTCCAGCAATTTGCCTTAAGGCACGATGCCCTAATTGCCTTAAGACAGAATTCCACTTACAGCTAGTTTCATAATTAGATTTTCTTGGTTTCCGTGTTGAGGAGCCATATTCCAAATATATGACAAAGTAATATAAAGACACACAAACTGAATATAAATATAATTAACTCAAACTAATTGCAATTATAGTCTTCCTGTTGTTCCAAGTATATGTGGTATTTTACACGTAACAGAAACTGCATTGGAATTTTGATTTACAAAGGCACTAAAAGATGCCTGCTAATGAATCGTCTTATTTTTTAACTTTCAAAGTGCAGCTTTTGTGATTCACCTTCTAAAGCGATATATTTATGTTCTTTATGAGTCAAATAATGTTTATTTGCAGTCGCATTTTTAAGTATTTAACACTGAATTGCACAACAAACACAAAATCTTACCTTTCTCAGCAGTACAGAAAAAATCTAACATTCTACATTAAATGTTCTGTTTTTATCACTTATCTTTCTTTTCTCACAATTTGACACGATGGATAAAAAAAAACTAATATTAAATAATTTTTTTAACAAAATTTAGAAATTCAATAAAACCGTGTAACTATTATAAGCTCGCACTGTTAACTAAGCAACAGGGTAGCATTGCGAGATGCAAGTCAGAGACAGACGCTACCAATAAATATCGATGTAAACATATTGTCTCCTAACATGTGGTTAATGTATATTTAATATATGGCTTCAACCCTCATGTGAGTCAAAGTCTGCGTTTCAGGCTAGCATCTGACGTCATGTTGCAATATGACTGTCTTTGGTAGAATTTTATGCGTAATTATCATGACGTTGATGTACAATAGTTGTTTGAAAGGAACTTTACCATTTTGTACTATGTGGCGAAGAGTAAAGGATAACTAAATAGAGATCATGTTTTTCTAGGAAATTGTCTTTCGTACCGGTTTTTTTGTTGTACAAAATATCAGCAGCTTTACTTTTAATATTTCAAATATCTTGGATATTTGTGAAAGATGCTCTCTGTGATGAATTTCCACAGCATCTGAAGTCGCTTGGCGCAATGTTTATTAAAAAGTCAATTCATTACGCTGCACACGAACAATCTATTACTTCGAAGGAACAGCTATAATTTATTATTAAAATGGCTATATCAGCCTGATATAAATTAAGTTAATTGAAAAATAAGTGAATGGCTTAGTAAATATTTAGTATTTATCTGTAAAAGGTGTATTGCAAGTACTGATAAAATCAGAATTAAAAGAGTTATAATATAATTAATCCGGTGGGTGGTGACGAAGTGCAAATTGTTTTCACTTCTAAAGATTAGCCTATTTCCGACACACGTCTTTTTCCTCTCCATTTACTGCAATAATTTTGTTGATCGTAGGTTGAATAGAACACATGTGAACAGGATTTGATAAATTAATTTACTTTAAATATAAACTTAAGTAATAATGTATATTGAATTATTAGTGAAAAAAAAATTATATTTAGATCGTAAATTATTTAAAGCCAGTTAAAATATGGTACGTAATTATAAAAATTATAGGCAACGTTATTGAAGCAATTATTTTGGGTAGAAAAATCCAAGGTGATATTGTACCTATACCGCGAATGCTATATAATCCAAGGCAACAACTTTATTATCAAAGACTGAAAGCTCAGCTACTTGAACGCGAGAAAAAAGGTGAAGTTAATCTTAAAATTAAATACATTAATGGCGTTCCTCGAATTGTTTCTTTAAACTAATTTCGCCCACAGATAGTAATGTCTTTACATGTTACTATCAAAATGTTCGTGGACTCAACACTAAAATTTCCGACTGCCTGCTCGCATCTAGTTATCTTGATTATGATTTCGTCGCTTTTTCTGAAACATGGCTAAGGAACGATGTTCACAACTCTGAATTCTTTTGCGACAGTTTCAATGTTTTCAGATGTGATAGAACTTATGGTATCAACAATAAATATCGTGGTGGTGGTGTACTTCTTGCAGTTAAAAAATATATTACTTGTGAACTTTTGAAATTGAACTTTATTTGTGAATCGCTTCCAATGATTGATATTGTTGGCTGCAAGTGTATCCTCAAGAATTCAAGCATATTAGTATTGACCGTTTACATTCCACCTGACGTATCTACTGAGAATTTTGAAGCTTTCCTTGATCTACTAGAATCTTATGTTTCAGACAAAATGTTTTAATTATTGGTGATTTCAATGTTCCACATTTCGATCAATTATCTCATAATCTTACTAATGCAAAATGTAACCTTATCTATAATTTTATTAATTTATCTGGTCTCAACCAATATAATTCTGTTATCAATATCAGTGGCAGATTGTTGGATTTAGTGTTTTGTTCTTACTTTTGCAACATAATTCATGATACCGAACCCCTTTTACCTGAGGACAATTATCATCCTGCTCTTTATATTTCTGTTTCCCTTACATCTTCTTTTTCCACACCCAATACTTTGCAATTTAATAAAACTAACTATCATTACAATTTCCACAAAGCGGATTATCTTAATCTTTACAGGGAAATTTTAAATACATCGTGGAGTTCTTTGTATACATGTTCTGACATTAATGATGCATGTGATCTTTTTTACGCTACAATTTATAGCTTATTAGATAAATTTGTTCCTAAAACAAAGAAATTTTCGTCCAATAAATTTAAGCCTTGGTTTAATTCTGATATTATTAGAAACCTCCGTATGAAGAAATACTATCATAATAAATACAAGTTAACCAATATCACTTTCTATTATGAAAATTTTAAATTGTACAGGAAATTAATAAAAATACTTATGAAAGATGCCTATAATTCATATATTATTGACGTTGAAAATTCTCTATCGCTTAATCCTAAATATTTTTGGTCTTTTTTGCGTAATAAAACTGCTTCTAATATTATTCCTAATAGATTGTGCTATCTAGACAAATATTATGATTCTCCTGATGCTATTGTTGATGCATTTAATTCTTACTTTATTAGTGTTTATCAGCCTAAACTTGACATACCCATTTTATTTGATCATAATGATAGAATCATGATTGATATAGGTGAAATTGATTCTAGTACTGTGCAACATGCAATAGCAAGTTTTAAGAACTCCAAAATATTTGGTTTCGATGGTATTCCATCTTTCTTTATACGTGATTGCTCATCTACTCTATCTGATCCACTTGCATTTTTATTTAATCTATCTTTGCGTACAAACACTTTTCCAAATTGTTGGAAAATTGCACGATTAGTTCCAACTTTTAAACAAGGTGTTACATCAAACATTACTAATTACAGGCCGATATCATTATTATCAAACTTTGCTAAGGTATTTGAAAAAATTATTTATAGAGAACTAATTCCTTCTGTTAGAACTTTAATTTCTATTAATCAACATGGTTTCATGCCTGCCCGTTCAACGATAACAAATTTAATTTGTATTAAACAATATATAGCTGAGAATCTTGACATCAATGGACAAGTTGACGTCATTTACACTGATTTCAGTAAAGCTTTTGATAAAATTGATCATAACATTCTCCTTACTAAATTATCTAAGATTGGTCTTAATTCTTCACTTATTCACTTTTTCAAAAGTTATCTTCATAATCGCAAGCAGTTTGTCTTTCTTAATGGATTCTTGAGCAACATTGAAAATATTAGTTCAGGAGTTCCTCAGGGATCCATTCTTGGTCCACTATTATTTATTATTTTTATTAATGACATTTCTGATACTATTAACTGTCCACATTTATTATTTGCAGATGATCTGAAACTATATCTCAAAATAAATTCTATTGATGACTGCTTATTATTACAGTCTCAACTTGACCTTTTCCAATCTTGGTGTATCTATAACAAATTACATCTAAATATATCAAAGTGCAAGATTCTTAGTTTTACACATAAGCGCGTTCCAATACTTTTTGATTATAAAATTTCTAACACCAGCATTGATAGATGTAATAAAATTTCCGATTTAGGTGTTCTATTTGATTCTGGTTTGTTTTTCACAGATCATGTTACTGATATTTGCAATAGAGCACATCAATCTTTAGGTTTGATACTAAGAAATTGTAAACAATTTAAGTCTACCAATGCACTTCTTTGCATGTACTATTCTATTGTACGTTCAAAATTAGAATACGGTTCGATTATTTGGTATCCTCATCATATCAACAACTCTGATGCGATAGAGAAGGTTCAGCGAAAATTTTTGAAATACCTTTATTATAAAACATATAAAATTTACCCTGAACGTGGCTTTGACCACAACACTTTACTAAAAGAATTTGGTATTCCTTCCCTTGCCTCACGTCGATTTATCTGTACAATTATGTTCTTATTTAAGCTTTGCAATAATTCTATAGACTGTCCTCTTATTCTCAATCAACTATCCTTTAATGTTCCAAGGCTATCTTCGCGTTCACAATTATTTTTCAATTATCCCACCCCTAAATCTAATTCTCTCTTAAATTCGCCAATTTTACTAATGTCCTCTAACTTTAACTTAATTAATAATGAAATAGACATTCACAACACATCACCTAATCAAATAATCTCCATCTGCACAAGTTAATCTTTTTATTTTCTTTCAAATATCTTATTATTTACTGTTTATAAATATTATTGTTACATTCTGCATTATATGAAATTTTATCTTAGCATTTTATGTTACTAACTATATATTGTAATTTTGTGTATATTTTAATTGTTATTCATTATGTCAAATAATTGTATTTTTGAGTCCTCTTGGAGAAATCTGTGGGCTATATATTTAAAAAATAAATAAATAAATAAATAAATAATAATTCTTTCTGAGTTTGTTATACCTTTTAAAAGACTTCAATTTTCAACACGTGTGTCTTATGCTCTGACCATAAATCACAAAGGCAGACGATGATTTTTTGTGTGATAAATTTGGAAAATCAATGTTTTAGTCGTGAATAAACAAAAAATCATCTATTTATACATCCACATCTACAGGTATGACTGAAAAATTGTATAACCCTTGTTATTAAAATAAATTGAGCTATTGAAAATAAATTTGCAGTGTATAATTTTTAATATACAATTTTATTGAACATTTTTTAATATTTGTTAAATGGATAATTAAAGTTTTAACTGTGGGAATTGAAAATAATCATTTTATTTGAAACAGTTCTACATTCAACATCACTCATATATGGGTGTAAATAGTAATTCGAAAACCAATAATGATTATTTTTAACTGAACGGTATAAATATTAGTATAGGATATTAAAAAAACGTAGATGTGGGTACAGTACAACGTCTACAGTTGACCGGTATATATATATATATATATATATATATATATATATATATATATATATATATATATGTAAGACCTGAAAGTAAGACCAAAACCAATTTTTTGTGTGTGTTTTTTTTTAATGGCAAACAATCAAAATTAGTAACATAATATATTCATGGGTTGTTAACAGTGATATTACTTCTATAGCGCTGCTTCGCAAATCTGAAAAATGCCAACGAAAAACCTGTTGGGCTGCAGCTAAAAGAAAGAAGTTATTAGTCACGGTTAATACATACTTCTGACTTATATTTTAATTTACTGCAAAAATTATCTTTCATAGTCTTAATTAAAAATAGACCTTGCAGTGGGAAATTATCCCGTCTGCCACACCAAGAGCACTGCGCAGCCAAGTCCTTAGTGAATAAATTTTTATAAAAAAAATTTACTAAAGTCTGCTTGCTCCCTCCGATGCGAGTAAGATACTTTAGATGAAAATATAGTATTGCAAAATTAAATTGAAAATTTTTTGTGTAGATTTTAGAGGAAATAACTGTTCACAGATGCCGTCTTCCTCCTGCTGGACACTACTGCGAGGTAGCGCCTTTATCTCAGTTAAAAGAGAATCATTGTAAATTTTATTTTCCCTTACGAAGTATCCATCGAGACATCTACAGGCAGAGGTTTCTCTTGATCAACAGTACTCCGTTGTTTATTTATGGCCTGCTTCTTCCTTGCCATCTGCCCAGAATTTAAAATTAAATTGAATTCATCAGCTGCAAAAGCATTAGTCAAATAAATAAGATACAAAGAATTTTATAAAAGTAACTACTTACAATAATTTTCCTCTTCCTCTTCATCTTCAAATACTTTTTTGGTCCTCTTACGGTGACCCCTTCCTCGCGGCTCATCGCTTTGCGAAGCTTTGCTATCCGCTGCCGCTCTTTTAGCCTTTTCATACGAAGCTAAGAATTCAAAGCAAATAAATATCACATAAACAGATAGTATATGAACACTACAACCTATGTCCTAAAAAAAAGCAACTTACGAAAATATTTCACCGCCTCCCATTTTCTCTTTGGTAAAAAGTGGCCCAACATATACGCTGAAAAGTGTTTTGAATCCTTCGGGGGACCAACACTTAACAATTTGCCGTTCTCTTTTATCAGCCAATTGGCTGAGACCTCCGATCTATTGAGTTTCCCCTCAAAATCAACAACAGCAAAAGGGCATGAACTAAAAAAAACATTCTATTATAATTATATTATAACTAAAATATTATATTTGTATTATAGCTAAAAGAAATTGAATGCTTGTATCATTAAAACACATGCTTACAAAATGGTCGAACAATGACATTACCTCCATCATGTAATATATATTAAATATATATTATAATTATACTCACGATTTAGGTGTTTCCATTTTTCTGTTTTTTTCTCTAGTGGCGAATAGCAAATGAACTCCCAAATAGAAATGATCATTTTCGTCGGACACAAACACTTTCTCCATTTTCTGCTAATGAATGCTTACACATGAAGTTCGTCACTATCACCAACTTTACAAACAGTGTCAAAAAAATAACTCTGTTCCGCATGAAGAACACTTCACACTTGTTTTATTTTTCATATAGTTTATGACAGGTTATGACTTATTTTCATGCCTCGCATTATTTCTTTAGTGGCACAAGCGTAATTGTTTTTAATCCGAGAATATATAAAATGGATAAACGTAAAAATTTCGCTGATTCATCTAAGAGAAAAGTCCAACAAATTTTAAAGCAAAAAGTTGATATTTTCAAAAGTTTTTGAATGGAAGCGTTCAGAACTCTTCATCAACTAGTAGTACAAGAGGTACTATCGAAGACGTAGTCGAAGTAAGTTCAGTTTCTCAATTAAATATCGGATGTTTGGTTACACTTCCATTTCAAGAAACAAGAATAGAAATTGCAGAGCGATTCATCGCCAATGACGAATCGCCAGATCTGCAAGCTTTGCTACGAAGATGGGTAAGCGAAGAACGAATAAATGTCAATAGCATGAACAAGTTATTAAAAATTTGCCGTCAATTTAATGATCTAGACTCGGTGCTATCTGCTGGTATAAGGACCTTAATGAGAACAAAAAGGAATCCTTAATACGAGATTGAGGAAATAAATGGAGGTTCCTATGTACATCTTGGAGTTCAAATTGGAGTTCCTGATGCTATGAAAAGCTTCAGCAAAAGATGGGTCTTGTAAATAGTGGTGTACATTCGAGCATTTGATGGCAAACAAAAATTATCTTTTTACATATAATATCTTTTATTATAAGAATTTTATTAGTATATGTAAGACCGCAATTATTAGGTAAATCGTTTGAAATTATGAAGTGTTCTAAATTCACTTTTATAATTTCATTATTACTGTTGAATAGTAGTGCTGGATAAGTATTGTTAAGGCGCGAAGCTTAAATTTTACTTCGACGTCTAACAGGTGTTGTCGATTTACTTATTCTAACCACTACACTTTAAAATTGTTCTATAATGGAACTGCTGGTGTGATCGGTGATTAAATAAAATAAAATGCGACGTTTGATATTAATAGATTTATTATAAAAAATATGGTGAATATAATCGCAACAGATAGTTGGTGTTTCTATACTGCGCTCTAAACTTATACTAAATAAAAATTATTAAAAATTAGGATTAACAATATTAGCCCCGCCCGTAAGAGGCGGGTTACATTAATTTTTACATATACGGGGGATGATTTCTCGGACTTAATATCTGAGAAGGATGATTCCTGGAAATTATCTGAGAGCATTTTGCAGACTCATAAATAAAATTATCGACGCCGATATAGATAGTCCAGACATATAACTAACATCAAAAAATAAAAAATATCTTATGTTACAAATGCATCTAGCACTTGAACTGTGAATGACATTAGACCACCTAATTTAGACCACCTACATCTTAGCCCGGCGACACTATAGTCTAGACGGCGACCCTTATAAAAAATAGTTCATGTTACACTCGTAATAATATACTTTATGAATTCTTAACATGGCGGGCACCTTGAAATAATCCTAATATTATTTCGAAACTAAAGATACATTAATTATAAGCCTAATAATATAAGTAATTAAAACAGTAATTTAAACTTCACTAACTCATGTCACTAGTTGAAAGTTATTAAATTGTTTGTCATAAAATTGTTTTGTTCTACTATTTTGTACACTTCACTTAGTTTATTAATTCACATGATTGTGTTCATTATCAATGGGTAAAGCACAAACCTTAGTGGCAGCTCTTTTGAAAACGTTATTTTGAACCTTCACTGTCACTACACGCACTTCCTTATCTAGTCCTGGATGCACTTCGATAATGCGACCTAATTGCCAATTCAGTGGAGGTACATTATCTTCTCTGAGAAGTACCATGGTTCCGACTTTTAATGATTGGTTTGCACGGCCTGTGCATTTTGTCCTACTCTGCAACTCCGAAATGTATTCCTTATGCCAGCGTTTCCAAAAATGTTGTGCCAAACGCTGCAGGTGCTGGTAGCGTCCTAGTCTGTTTTCAGGAATGTCAAGTACATTTGGGTCGGGAATAGATGTTAAGGATTTTCCAATTAAGAAATGGCCAGGAGTCAATGGATTTAAATCATTAGGATCGGAACTCAAAGGAGAAATTGGCCTGGAATTTAAAATAGCTTCGATCTGTGCTAAAATTGTATAGAAATCTTCAAAGGTAAGGCATGCATTTCCTAAAATTCGCTTTAAATGCGACTTACATGATTTTATACCGGCTTCCCAAATACCTCCAAAATGGGGTGATTTAGCAGGAATAAAATGCCAATTGATGCCGTCGTCACTTAATGATTTCATAACATTGCTAAGGTTATTTTCGCGCAAAAAATTAGCTAATCTTTTAATTTCCGACGATGCCCCGACAAAATTTGTTCCGTTGTCTGAATAAATGTTAGTGGGTTTTCCCCGACGTGCGATGAAACGTCTGAGTGTAGCTAAAAAGCATTCTGATGTTAAATCCGATACTAGTTCTAAATGAATGGCTCGCGTACTAAAACAAATAAATAAGCATATATACCCTTTAATTTTTTTATACCCTCTAGTACGACGATCTCTCAACATAATCGGACCTCCAAAGTCCACGCCGCAATTCGTGAATGGCAAATGGGGAGTGACGCGGTTTTTTGGTAAATCGCCCATTAATGGGGAAGTAGAAGTAGGATTAACCTTGAAGCAGATAACGCATCTTCGTATAATACCTTTACACAGATTTCTACCGTTGATTGGCCAGTATGTCTCTCTGAGCGTATGTAACAAGTGTTGCGCTCCAGAATGAAAAGATTTGATATGTTCATATCTGGCAATCAATGATGAAAGTGCATGATTTTTAGGTAGAACCATTGGATGACGCTTATCGTAACCTAAGTCAGACAACTTTATTCTACCGCCAACTCTTAAAATACCGTTTTCGTCTAAAAATGGGTTGAGAGATTTTAAATCTGATTTAGTTTTTATTGGCTCGTGGTTTGATAGAGATTCTATTTCATTTTTGAATCTTTCACGTTGTGCTAATTTAATTAATCTTACGCGAGCATCATTAATTTCGGTGGTTTTTAATTCACCGTGGATACAGTCGCCCTTGTTCTTGCTTTTGTTCTTGCAATTTTTAAGGAACCGAACACAATATCCAATGACCCTAACTAACTTTGTATATGATGAATACATATTAAATATATTAGTTGTGGTTTGTTCTACTACTGTTAATGAAACATGTTTAATTTCTTCTTCGGTTTCTGATATGATATCTACGCCAAAAGAAAGTTTGTCAGTGGTCTTCAACCAAGATGGACCGAACCACCACAAATCTGAATTAATTAATACTTCCGGTAACATTCCTCGCGAAATTAAATCGGCAGGATTATCTTCTGATCTAACGTGGTACCAATTGTTTGGATCCGTATTCGTTTGGATTTCCGAAACCCTATTAGCAACAAACGTTTTCCACTTGTGAGAAGGCGATTTAATCCATGCTAATACTATTTTTGAATCGCTCCAAAGCATTTCGCGATTAATGGAAATTTCTAAATTATCTTTAACTTTATTAACTAATTTTGATAATAAATGAGCCGCGCATAATTCTAAACGCGGCAATGTGATGTTTCGTAACGGAGCAACGCGCGATTTTGCCGCTGCAATATGTACTGAGCAATCCATGTTATTATTAATAGTTTTTATATATACACAAGCACCGTAGGCGCTTTCAGATGCATCGGCAAATCCGTGTAATTCACAAATGATAGGATGGTGCAGATACATATGTCTATTAATATTGATGTTATTGATAAATTTTAAATTATTACAAAACTGTAACCATGTTTTGGTTATTTTTGATGGTACTTCCTCGTCCCATGATAATTTGCACTTCCATAACTCTTGCATGATTAATTTTGGAATTATAACTACTGGCGCTAACAGGCCTAATGGATCATAAATTTGAGCCGTAGTGGCTAATATTGTCCTTTTACTGATTTTATTACTTATAGTGATGCTGTCTGTTGTATATGCAAATTGATCAGAGTACGAATTCCATACCATCCCTAAAGTTTTAATTTGTTTCTCGCTGAAATTGACGATATAATCTTCACTTTGAAAGGCTACGTGATTGCTATTAAATTTTCGTAGATTAAATTTGGCTTGATTCAAAATCTTTAATAAATTTTGCTTTATAGTTTTTAACTGCGGTAGAGTATCTGCTCCGGTAATTAGATCATCTACATAGAAATCCTTTCTAATTATTTCACATTCAATGGGGTAAGTTTCATAATTTTCCTTGCACAATTGTTCAAGACATCTTATGGCCAAAAATGGAGCAGATGCTGTACCGTACGTTACCGTATTTAATTCGAAACATTTTATAGAATCATTAGAATTATCGCGCCAAAATATTCTCTGAAACTTCCTATCATCCTTGTGAATTATAACTTGCCGATACATCTTTTCGATATCAGCTGTCAAAGCGTACTTGTGCCGTCTAAATCTTAAGAGAATGGAAAATATATCCTTTTGTATCGTCGGCCCTACTGCTTGTAAGTCATTGAGTGACCGACCGTTACTTGTCTTACATGAGGCGTCAAATACCACCCTCAGCTTGGTGGTTAAGCTTTCCCTTTTAATCACCGGATGATGAGGCAAATAATAAGCGTTTGTTGGTTCTCGAAATTCATTAACCTCTCGCATATGACCTAACTTTAGATATTCATCTATGAAGTTTTTATATTCTTTGAACAATTCTGTGTTAGCCTTAAAACGTTTTTCGAGAAGAGCGAATCGTTTCAATGCAATTTGTTTCGAGTTTCCTAATTCAATTTTGTTATATTTAAAAGGTATTCGAACGACAAATCGTCCGTCAAAATTTCGATTAGTATGTGCCACAAAATGACGTTCACATTCTAATTCACAATCACTAAAACAATTTGCATTTTCAACTTTCTCTAACTCCCAAAATTTTTCTACATTGTTATTTAAAATTGAAATTTCTGAGAAGTTACAAAACGTTTTATTTGTTAAATCATGTGATTGAATTGTTCCCGAAATAATCCACCCTAATGCAGTATTTTGCAAGATCGTATTAGTCTTGGGTAATTTAATAAATCCCTTTCGTAGCAAACTCCAAAATAAGCCTGCTCCCAATAACATGTCGATCTTACCACTGATATTAAAATTTGGATCGGCTAATTTTATACCGGGAGGAATTTTCAAAATGTTTGTTGAAAACGAAACCGCAGGCATATGACTTGTTATTGACTTTAAAATTAAACATGATATGTTGCTTGAATACGAATTTATATTTGATTTCACCGAAACTTCTGTTTTGTGACTAACATCCGATAAAGATTGACTAATACCTGAAACGGACATCTTTATCGGTTGTGTTTTTAAAGAAAGTTTTTTCGAAAATTCCTGCGTTATAAAATTAGATTGTGAACCGCTATCCAACAAGATTCTAGCTGGAACCCAAGCGCCGTTCTTATTCAATGCTGATATGACCGCTGTCGAAAGTAAGACGTGTGATTTAATTTCATTACTAAAAAATGATGTGCTAGGTACAGCATCATTTGGCGGTTTTTTCGATGGCTCTTCGCAATGCAACAGGGTATTATGTTTTTCGTGGCAAACTACGCAACGAAATGAAACTGGGCAATTATCAATATGGTGATTTGTATTTAAGCAATTAGTACATACATTTAATTGATTTGCTCGCGATATTCTTTCCTTCACTGTTAGTTTTTTAAAATCCTCACATTTGAATAATAAGTGACGTTTCTTGCATAATACACATTGCATTGCGTTCGAGATCGCATATGATTTTGTAATTCTATCGGTTCTTAATGGCACTTGTTTATGGGATTTGATAATCGGAACCTTATCATAGTGGAGCGATTCAAAAACCTGGCACCGATAATCCAGAAACTTTACCAGATCGGAAAATTTTGAAATGTCCGAGCTTTTATTGTTAGATAGTTCCCATTCGCGACGAGTTTCCGAATCCACCTTACTCAACATTAAATATATAATCAATGAATCCCAATTATTGACAGGTTCACCTAACGCTTCTAAGCAACGTAGATTTTTATTGAAGCTATCCACTAATTTTCTTAACATTTTAAAGTCTTCTGCTTTCATTTCCGAATGATTAAATAAATTTTTAATATGGTTATTAATTATTAACTTTTTATTTTCGAACCTATCTTTAAGTAATTCCCAAGCAATATCGTAATTTACTGCTGACGATGGCAATGAATGTATAACGTTTGCAGCTTCATTTTTTAAGCAAGATTTCAAATAGTAAAATTTCTGGGCATTGCTTAGATTGGTATCATTATGAATTAGTGCCGTGAACGAATCATAAAACTGCAACCAATTACTATAGGAGCCGTCAAATGTTGGTAAAGCGATAGTCGGAAGCTTATATTGTTACTGAAATTTTGAGTTTGTTCGCTCTCAATACTATTACTTAACTCGGGTTTTGGTATTTTAATTAACAATTCATTTAAAGTATATTTTAATTTGTCGCTTAAATCTAAGACTGCCGGAAAATCAACGTCATATAATTTATCTGATTCTTCTTCATCATCTAAAGCTTCTGCCATATTATTAATAACAATTTCATATTTTTCTTCTAAAACGACCAGCTCTCTTAAGTGTTGCTTTATGATTTCAACATTTAATTCAGACAACGGTTTTTTTAATAACGCGTTACAAATATTATCGATTCTTGTGAAATGCGCCTTTAATCCGCGTTTCTTATATTTTATGATTTTCCATCTTTTTCACAGATCAAAACAACTTATATAAAAAAAGGATGTATTTAAGCAATAAAGGAATACTTGAGGAATGTACTTGACTGACCTTTTTTGCTGTCCCGCTGTGCCTTCGTTGTTGCCTGCGTAGAATCTCAGCTGTTCCGTTCGGCTTGCTTTGTCCTCACGGTGCTAACACTTGTTGTTAGCTTTTTTGTTAAACTTATTTATTTTATTTAATAATTTGATTTATTATTAATCAAATTTTATAATGGAAATGCTATTATTCTTGCGAATATAGTAATTTATTCGTGATTTTATTAATTTTAATCATTGAATTTATTAGTTTTGTTAGTGATTTTATAAACTAATCACTTGAATTAATAATATTATTAAATTTAATCACTTGCACTATAGATTTGATTTTAATTTAATAATTTACTTTAATATTTTAGCGGACTGTATGTTGCTGGTTGATTAATTTACTTGAACATCCAAAAGATCACTTAAAAATTATTAATATTGTTTATTTGTGTCCTTTGGAAAGTTGTAAAAGTCCAAATGATAAATATTCGGCTCGTTTGGACCAAATGTTAAGGCGCGAAGCTTAAATTTTACTTCGACGTCTAACAGGTGTTGTCGATTTACTTATTCTAACCACTACACTTTAAAATTGTTCTATAATGGAACTGCTGGTGTGATCGGTGATTAAATAAAATAAAATGCGACGTTTGATATTAATAGATTTATTATAAAAAATATGGTGAATATAATCGCAACAGATAGTTGGTGTTTCTATACTGCGCTCTAAACTTATACTAAATAAAAATTATTAAAAATTAGGATTAACAATATTAGCCCCGCCCGTAAGAGGCGGGTTACATTAATTTTTACATATACGGGGGATGATTTCTCGGACTTAATATCTGAGAAGGATGATTCCTGGAAATTATCTGAGAGCATTTTGCAGACTCATAAATAAAATTATCGACGCCGATATAGATAGTCCAGACATATAACTAACATCAAAAAATAAAAAATATCTTATGTTACAAATGCATCTAGCACTTGAACTGTGAATGACATTAGACCACCTAATTTAGACCACCTACATCTTAGCCCGGCGACACTATAGTCTAGACGGCGACCCTTATAAAAAATAGTTCATGTTACACTCGTAATAATATACTTTATGAATTCTTAACAAGTATCTTGTTTTTGTGGTCTCCTTAGGCCTTTATCTTCGTGTAGTCTATTTACTAGCTGTTGAAGAGGTTTCCTCGAATTTTTTATCATTCCGCGTATAGTCTTCAAATAATTTTCTAATGGAAAGCAGCTAAAACCATTTAGAATGCACCCAAATGTCTTTTACCTCATTAGCTAAATGAAGAATAGCATGGATATTGAATGAGAGTTTATTTTCCCCATATATATGTGGAAAATCTTTCACAAATTCAAGTAGAAGTTTGTTTTTCATGTAGTTATACAATAAACAAACTTCATTTGTACACAAAATTCTCATCCCCAAGCTCAAACTAATAAAGTTGTTGTATATGGCGACATTTAAAAATGGTTGTAAAATAATCATGCCAGTATACAATAAAAATTGAAGAAATTCTGTAGCTTTCCGACGTTTGTACTCGGTTAAGCTACGCGGGCGTCTGGAAAACTCAGGAGGTATACTTGGTACTATTTTTTCTATATGTTTATCTATGGGTTATATAACTCTCAATAATTCTGACATCCCTCCAACCGTCTATCCATAATGAAAGAAGACGCTTCATTGCTCCTAAACAAACTATATGCATGTAATCAAGAGCAACATTTGATACCATATAGTATAGTTTTGAAAGTCTCGTTAGTTCTTAGAGGAGGATCTGTCTCAGTTAAAATAACATGGTCATAAAAATCCCCTTCCTGGATGCACTTGGAACAGCTAAAATAACCGTGGTGATAAAAGATCGCGCAGGACTATCTTAGACAATTTTAGTCAACTTAACGGTATATTTTGAATTTTCAAATATTATTCAATTTTCCAAAATGCTTTTCATCTCACAAACAAATTTGGAAAGATAAATGTTTCCATCTTGGTTTACCTAATCCGTGATGAACACCCACAACAAAAGGATCTGCCTTTTCATCATCTATCATAAGCAAAATTGGCCAAAAACAACTAGCAGAACTTTTTGATAGAGCCATGCCATCACAATTCATTTGCAGATAAATTGTTTCTGTACAGATACACCACTATTTACAAGACCCATAAATTCAAAAATGCTATGTATTAAAATTATTAGTACCAAAAAGTTTGAGAAGATTGAGGTGGACATAAGTCAAATTTTCAATAAATATTTATTATTGCCTTATTTTAAATCTGATACTTTTGTTGTTATGCCATTAATTCATGCTTAGATTATAAATGATTGTTTTATTTTATGTACAGAAGTAAAATTAGTGCAAAAATTCATTATTTATTTTGTGCTTTCATTAATTGTTTTGAAATATTGTCAATTTTTTTTAGGATTAATGTTATATATGCAATCGTGTATATCTTGTTTAATTACTTTAAAAATTTAATATATATATATATATATATATATATATATATATATATTAAATATATTTACGATTTTAAATATGATTGTGCATTCAATTTTAGCTAAAGATTTTTTTTTTGAGTAATTCCGTTATTTTCTACTTTTGCAAAAAAAAAATTAAATCTGATTCAAACTTAACCCACAAAACTTAATATATTTTTGATTTAAAAAAAAATATCAAAAAAAGTTGTGTATGTAAGATATATGAAATAAAATCTTCATTTTCCTTTCGTAATATTTTTTGCAGGAAAATTAATATTTATGTAATTCTTTCGTAATATCTAATTATGTAATGTAGATTACATATTTCTTACACTAAAATTACGTAATATTACGTAACTGGTTTAGTGGGTATATATATAAGAGCTTATCATGACACGAGTTTTTGTTGCTGGTAAAAGTATAGTCCCTTTAAAGACTGATGACGTTTTCGAATTTATCGATTTTGTTAATAGTAGTCACTATGCTTTTAGTATTTTACATCCTGATGAACATCCTAAATTATTAAGATATTTAATTTATATAAAACTAGAGAGTCGCAATATTTGGCATGTTCAGCACAGAAAGTTTGACACATTCCCAGAGCTCACAGAGTACTTTCAAGATTGGGTGATAAGTAGATGGGTAGTTAATAAATATAAACATTTATTGACTCCCTTTCCAGAACCTCAACCTATTATCCCAACATATGCTGATGTTGTGCCCTCGTGTTGCGAAATGCAAATAATTTACTTTGGGATACTTCAGCGTTAATAAATAAAAGATTTTTCACTATTGAGAACAATTTATTCACTTATGTTATAATGTAATAATCTGAGTTGAGTGTTATAATATAACCATATACGTGTTTCTGCAATTTAGTGGTGGTTCTTGAGACATCCGAGAAGAAAGTGGACAAGGTCTGAAAAGTGCATGTCCCACGCAACTTGTGTAATCGTGGATGGGGAAAGATCCTAGCTCCTAGATAGATTTCCTAGCTAATGGCTTAGGCGTTGAGGGATTAGATGGCGTAACACCATCCCCCTTAATTAGATTATAGTGCTACAACTGGCTAAAATTTATAATCTAAATATAAAAATGTTAAGATCTATATGTACATAAATTTTTGGTCATTAGCGGTTTACATTTCAAAAAGTACTTAATTAACAAAGTTATAAAGTTTCTTAAACTAAACAGAAGAATTCTTAAAAATAGTCATGTTTACATAATAAAAGTAATACTAATATTTTTCAAAGACAAGTTAGTTTTCAAATGACATGAACCTTAAGGAACCACACAGCAGAGTGTAATTCACAACTGAGTCTTTGGAAACTATGGTAAAAGGGTCTTTCCATGGCATTACTAATTTTTTAGATTTACCTTTGGGTACGACTTCATTCCTTAGGAGTATCAAATCACCGATTGCAAATTCCATCTTTTTTGCTGATTTGTCATAATAATGTTTGGAATGCTCTTTACTAGCTATAAGGTAGTACTCTGTTTAGCGGTGTCTAAAGTAGATTGGATTTTGGATTAGATCTCATCAGCATAATTGTCAAAACTATACTGATTTGATGGAGGATTGGAAATGGAATGAGGCAACTCAGGATTATATCCGAACACGAGTCGGTAAGGACTACAACCGGTTGAAGAATGGGGTGTCGTATTATAAGCAAACATTGCAAACGGAAGCCAAGCATCCCAGTCAGTCTGGTCAGCTCTCATAAAATTTCGAATATACTCTATAAGAGTTCTATAGGATCGTTCGAGGGCGCCGTTAGATTGTGAGTGGTATGAAGTAGTTTGTATGTTCAAAACCTTCAAAATTTTACAGACGTTTTTGAATAGCATGTTTAGAAAATTTGTCCCTTGGTCGGTTAGAATCTTAGATGGTATACTGTAATGGCAGATAATTTCCTCCACAAACCGTTTAAGCCCTACTAAATTCAGTCAATAAGTCCTGAAAGGTCAGAATATACTTATTTCCGTTGATGGTTTCTGTTAACGGTCCCACAGTATCCAATGCACATTTTTCAAAAGATCTGGACGGGGTGTCCGTGATGATTATTGGGAATTCCGCTGGCAAATTTCGCACGACTTAATATAGTTTCTGAGGTCACTTTTTAACTTCGGCCAATTGTACTTTATGTTTATTCTTTTTAAGGATCTTTTATAGCCCTGGGGACCCCCAACTGGGGTAGAATAATATTCTTTTAGGACGCGTAATTTATCTTCCTTTGACATACAATCTAAAGCTAAATAAATAGTAATATTGATAGGGTTGTTCTTAAAAATATATCTAAACATTGGTCTTTACTCGGAATAGTCATCTTGATTTAAATCTACAGAAGAAATATAAGCTAAGTCATTAATATTATGGAGTATTTAAAAATGGGCTATTTGTTTCTATAATTTTGTCATTTATAATTAATTGTTTTTCTAAAACTACCTTAAAATTTTGATAATTGTTCTCGCCAGTTATATGAAATATCCTATTTAGAGCGTCTGCGTTGGTGTTGGCAGTGCCTTTCTTATAGATAATCTTATAATCATACTCTTGTAACTTAATACGCTACCTCAATAATTTAGATCCCGGGTCTTTAAAATTGATCAGCCATATTAAAGGCTTATGGTTTGAGATAATGTTGAACTGGACTCCGTAGATATATGGGCGAAAATGGCGCACAGCCCAGATTATGGCTAATAATTCCTTTTCAGTTGTGGAGTAATTAATTTCCGCTTTGTTCAAGATGCGACTAGCGTACGCAATGAGTAAGTCTTTCCCTACCTCTCCTTGCGAAAGAACTGCCCATATTGCTCTGCCCGACGCGTCAGTGGTTAAATTAATGATTTGATCAATGTTAGGGTACTGTAAAATTGGGGAATTCGTCAATAAAGATTTTAGGGACTCAAAAGCGGTTTGTTGTGACGACGTCCAATGAGATGGGTGATCCTTTTTAGAAGTTCGCTTAGGGGTCTGGATATTCTTGAAAAATCTTGCATAAAACTCCGATAGTACCCCCTAAACCAAGAAAAGATTTTACATCTTTCTGGTTTTTAGGGACTGGGAAGTTAATTACTTTATCAATCTTAGAAGGATCGGGTTATATGCCGGATAATGATAGAGTAATGATATGTCCTAAATAGTAAACTTCTTTGCAGAAAAAATTGCACTTTTGAGTTTGGAGTCTTAAATTACTTTTTCTTAATCTATCTGATATTTCTATAATTCTCTTGTAATCATCCTCTAGTGTGTTCGAGTAAACTACTTTGTCGTCCAGATATACGAAACATTTGAGGCCTTGTAGCCCCGTGAGCACCGAGTTCATTAGACTTTGAAAAGTCGCGTAAGGCATGCTCTTGTGATGGTAGTATGCGGATTGAGTCGAGAATGCAGTCTTGATCTTGTCGTCGTCATTCATTGCAATCTGGTGGAAGCCAGAAGCAAGATCTAATGCTGAGAAGTACTTACAATTGCCTAGCTGGTCCAATATGTCTACTATATTCGGTAAAGGTATGAACCACCCACAGTTACTTTATTTAAATCGCGGAAATCGACTACTAACCTCCACTTGTTGCCAGTGTCTGATTTTTTTGGTACAAGAAGTAACGGGGCGTTCCATAGACTGTTGCTATGTTCTATTACGTCATTGTCTAGAAATTCTGTGATTTGTCTGTTAATTTCAGTCTTATGGTAATCCTGTAATTTATAAGGTTTTATGTTAATAGCTGGAGAGTCTGTTGGAGTAATTATGTGGTGCTGATGTAAATGGCAGTGTGTCTCCCTCAATGTAAATTAAGTCATTATAGTCTAGAACAATTTGTTTGAGGTAGTAGCATTCAAAATCGTTTAATGTGTCAGTATTTAAAAGATTATAAAATTTATCTATTCTGTTGGATTTAAAGTTATTGGCTTCAGTAGCTACAAAAATTTCATGAGTTGGTTCTAAAATTGTTGGTAAAACATCAATATATAGTATGGGAGTATCTATATTTACTTCAGTCTCATTAGAATTAATAATATTTTCTATACAGGAGTTATTAGAAGGTGAAACTAGAGTACAGGCCACGAATACTTCTTCACTAATCTCTTGTTTCTCTATAATTCCTTCTTTACTCTTACTACCGTTTCGGATCTAGGGTTCAATTGAATTCCTGACGGAGCATGTAGTAAAGGGAATGTCTGAAGGTTTTTAAAATTTAACGTTGATTCTATAATGTTAATGTTACCCCCATAAATTCTTAGGAAATCTATACCAAGAATACCGTAACCTTTGATCGGTATCTTATCAATAATAATGTTGAAATCATGTGTAACTATTTTATCACCTAATCTTATTCTCAAACTAGCCTTACCTATTGTTTCTAAAGTGCTACCTGGGACACCAGTCATCCTAATCTTATCAGTTAAATCGTCCTTAATGTCTACATTATCATTTAAATTTGAAAGTTCTAGTAAGCTAATTTCAGCACCAGTATCTATTAATAAATTGGTCCTATTTGGAGAGTAATCTATAAATTCTATATTTATATATGCAAGATTATGTTTATTAACTAGATAGGATAAGTGAGCCTGTTTGAGTTCACCTGCCTTATGAGTACTATGAGGTTCTGATTTATTTGTAGATGGTACCGGTTCTTGATCAATATGATTTATTTTATTTCCTACTGCGGTTTCCTTATCTACACACGCAGGGTTTACACTATTTTTTGTCTGGTTGTTGTAAATTCCTTTTCGACAATCTTTCATTATGTGCCTTACCTTTCTGCAATAATTGCAGACTAAAAATGGTTTGCTCTTAAACTTAGGAATGTAACTTGGGTCGACAGGTATGTTTGTTCGGGGTTGAGCAAAAGATCTAAATTTAAACGAATTAGCAAGTGATTCTTCCTCTAATGCAACAGAAATGGCTTGTTCTAAGGTGTCAAGATTTTTACATTTAACAATCAATTTTAGAGAAGGTTGAAGACCTTCCTGAAATATATATTGTGCCTGATCTCTTAAAATTTCGTTGTAATATTTAGTGCCAGCTGGGTTATTCCCACGACTGACTGTTGCATCAATCAAATTCATGAGTATCGATTCTAGCCTTTGTGCGTTCCTTCGGTGTCGCATCGCAGGTGTCGTTCGAAAATTGACTCAAGGGATCGTCTGATTACACGCTGCTTTGCTAGTCCCAAACCGTGCGAGACATCAATTCACTATTAATTTAGAAAGTATTACTTAAAATATTTTGTACATAGGTATGAATAATCGATATTAACGTATAGAGATATTTGTTTCTAAAAGTACATATTCTAAAATTTGGATTCTAAAAGTTTGATTCTAAGACTTTGATTCTAAGACTTTGATTCTAAGAGTTTGATTCTAAGAGTTTGATTTCAAGAGTTTGATTCTAAGAGTTTGATTCTAAGAGTTAGTTCTAAAAGTTTGTTCTAAAATTTTGTTCTAAAAAATGTACTAAAAATATCAAATTAATCTTTAAATATTCTAAAAAAATGTTGTAGCACTCTAATCAAATTATACAATACTGTTTGTGAATATTGTAATCCGTGACGAGTCTCGGCTTGAACAGACGCCGTGTCCTCTACAAGATGGCGGTCTCTAGCGTCCTTGTTTGGCGCGCTCGTGCATCAATCGGATTTTTAATCGTACCTTTTATTCTGCTGTTTTTCCAGTAGTTTTTATGCGGTCTTTTCTACAGGCTTGCCACCAATTGTTGTGCCCTTGTGTTGGGAGATGCGAATAATTTACTTTGGGATACTTCAGCGTTAACCACTTAACGATCGAGTTTTTTTTCGAAAAAAGTGATCTAAAAGAGCAGGTTTTTTTATTTCGGATTTTAAAAGCTTAAGTGATGTAATATATGTTTCTGATACGATTTTTCATTTCATTTTAATTTTTTGTATAAAATTAGCAAAATGCATCGTAATATTGAATACCGTTTTGACGGTTTTCAATACCTTTATTGTTAACCACTTCTTATACAATATCAATAACTAATGGAAAATTTTGTTATTAACTTATTAATTTCAATACTATTTATTTATCTGAAAGAAATATAAAAAATAATTTAAAAAATAATCTAAAAAAATAAGAAAACTGAAGTAAATTGACATTTTGGTGTAATATATTTTTTATACTAATACATCTAAAGGCACAAAACATATAACAAGATAAAATAAATAAATAAATTATAATAATAATAAAAAATTAATAATTTGTTTTTGTGTGGTAAATTTCGAAGCATTCCTCCAAACATAAGCCTACTTCACATTCGGCGCACCAGTATCGACTCTCTTTCCGGACACGTTTTCCGGAGTCGTCCCGCTTCGAACAGCAAACAGCACACCTTTTTGTAGGTCTGCTTTTACTACCCACCGCCGATATAGTTTTTAGAAAATGACGTTCTGTCAATCTTAGCGGATTAGGGGTGTTGCTTGGCCGACCACCTTTTGCAGAAAAAATTCCAACACTATATTTTTCTATATATTCTTCTATTAGTTTTATTCTAAATTCAAGATGTGTCATGCTACCTCCTTTTTTTCTGTAGAGCACATATGCGTTGTATTCAGAGAGTTCCATGAGATGGAAAAACATTTTTTTATACTATTTTTTTCCTCTTTTTCTTGGAAGGGGATAACTCGACAAATGTTGATCGACGCGATCAACACCTCCCATCGTAAAATTATAATCAACACTCACTTTGGGTTTCATTTTTATGATGCCTCTCTTTTCTATTTCTACCTGATCTGCACCGTGTATTGTAGAAAGGAAGTACACATTCCTTTTGTCTTTCCATCTCATGGCCATCAATCTCTCCTTTCTAAAAGATCTTACGTATTCAGGATTCACTTCTTTTGGATTTTTTATATTAATTGGTAAACCTTTTCTATTAGATCTCACTGTTCCATATGCATCTCTTTTGAAAACCGATAACAATTTGAATAGTTCCACAGAACTATAAAAATTATCGATAGTGAGGCAATATCCCTTATTTATCAATGGCTTCATCAAACTCATAACGATTTGAGATGATATTGACAAATTTGGGAACTCACTATCGATAATTGTCCCTTTTCCTGTATATATCATCATAGACCATATATACCCAGTTTTCGATTCGCACAAGAAGTAACTTTTGATGCCAAATCTTGCACGTTTCATGGGCATATATTGTTTCCAGCTTAGTGCTCCTTTATACAACATTAGGCTTTCGTCAATTGTAATTTCCCTTTGAAGGGTATAAGCAGTTTTAAATTTTTTATTCAGAAAATCATATACAGGCCAAATTTTTAAATTATGTAATACGAAAATACAGATTTATTGGCCTAGATGTGAAAAATCACATTCCACACCTGGAGAAAAACTGAAAATAAAAGCAAATTAATGGATATAATTAATTGCAGAAACAACATACACGCAAATTGGGAAAAACATTGTAAAAATAGAATACCGCCTAAAATCATTTGTGAAAATGGAGGGTTTGTTTTTATAAATGATTATCTGGTCACAATTAAGTACTGAACAAGGTTGACATTGTACAATGTATAGGATGAGGAATCAGGGCTAAAGGGATGAATCAGATTTACAAACGTTAATCAAATCTTAATAACTTCCAAAAACTAAACGAGAACAGCTTTGTTTATTGACATAAGTGTATAAACATGAATAACTTTTAATAAGTTATGTATTGACTATTTGAAGTCTAGGATAGAATTCTGTAAATTTCTGCCCAGTATTATTTGTGCATTTAAATTTCTCTATTGTAATCTCATTGTAATTCATTTGTATATTTATCATAATTGTTTTGTATATCACAACTCTTACTGACAAATAAAGGTAATTCAATTTTTCTCCCAAGTAGTAATTCAATGGGTGTATAATTTGTCGATTTAGGTACTGTGGTATTGTGAATAAAATTTTGCATATTGTAACGACAATTGGTATTGTCGTCAAAAGGGTTGCATAACCACCAGTGCAATGGAACTCCCCCACTACTAGGGATGCCAATATAAGGTCCAGTCTGGGGTTGAAATGTGAGCATTAAGAATTGTATCATCCTCTGAGGAGGTCAGTGGGTCCACGCGCCAGGCGCTGGACCCGCTTTGTGTATAGTGGTGTGTGTGTTGTGCCAGGAGAGGAGAACCCGTCCCAGCAAAGGTCAGATGCATTATTGTTAATTAAAAGCTATTCCCTCCGTTATCCGTTATAAGTTATCCGTTTAATATACTCCTTTATAGTTATACTATACTCAGGTAGTATAGTAATTAATAATAATCACTCAGTACGTTAGTGTTTAAGTATAGAACATGGCTGTGCGTAGGCACAGCCATGCCCTCAGATTTGTAATAATAATTTGTATTAATTAAATAAGATAGAAGTACATTCTCTTTCATTCGCGTAGTTAGTTAGCTTTTCCGCAGGTAATTACAGGGTGGTTATAGAAGTCGGGTTTAGGAGTTGGTGTAACCCCTTCTTAATGGGAATGCAACACTATGACGTAATAATGGAAGTCGTTGCATATACCCTAAGAAAGGGGGGCGTCACCTCTTTCTCGTTACAATATTTAATATATCTTCGTCAATTTGCTTGTGTGCTGTTTATATTTGATCTAATATTTTGGATAAGATCCTTATGCATACGTTCACTTGCACATCAGATGATGTTGCACTTCTTTTTTTTTTTAAGTTTATAAACGTCTTTAAATTAATTACTGGTAAAAGTTGTTCCTAAATTTGACCAAACTTCTTTTAGTAGAATAACATATTTAAAAACAATTTCTGATACAGAACCTTCATTCAAAACATCTACAAATTTTGTTAGATCACGAATAAAAGTTAAGAATTATTTATTGTGATTATCTGACACACTTTTCCGAATGGTTTTTTAGCAGTAGTTCTGATTTCCATGGATGCTTTAGTTTTTCGCGATAAAAAAAAACCTTATTTTTTGACAAATTGCACGTTTACTTATGAAATTTCTAAATTGTTTCCTCATTTTTGGCCACATGTAAAAGTTTTTAATTTTATTGTAAGTTTTCTTTATGCCTCCATTTATTTGAGAAATACGTAAATCATGCAAAACTTTTTCTATTTCTTCTTCTATTAAATTTTCAATTATTTTATCTAAATAAATTTCGATTTTTATATTGTACTTTGAAGATGTATCTTTACATCATTTTAAAATGTTCAAAAGATAAATGACAAATATTTGTGAACTGGATAGGACTAGGAGTTGCGTAATATTTTATATTTTACTCTAACAAATATTTTTTTAAATTGCATAGTCAATAAAAAAAAATCTTGTAATTTAAGCTGTGAAACTTTATTGTTAACGATAGAATACGTAATATGATTAGTTGATGTTTGGATATCTATAAAGTTATTTTTGTTTCATGTTTACAAAGATCAAATAATTTTTGCATTTTTTTTATGTATTTGAAGTTTTTGATACTAATATTAAAACATTTTGATTTTTAGTTTTTTTTGCATATATTTATTGCCGATCAAAATAATATAATTTTTTAAGACAATATGCTGGTTGTATTTTTAGTTATTGAAGAAATAAAATTATTATTGTTTTTACTATATTTGTATTTAAAATAATCTTTCTGTTTGCAGTATCTAAAAATGTTTGAAATTTTTTGGTTGGTTTAGTGGTTAAATATGAAAATTTTGCATTTTCCTGAATGTTTGCAATTCAAAAGAAGATCTAAATAAACTGTCTGCATTTGTATTTGTTATTCCAGCTTTATAGATAATTTTGAATTCGAATAACTTTAATTTTAATCTCCAACGTATTTGTCTAGAATTCGGTTTTTACAATTATACAAATATATTAAAGGCATGTGGTCAGTAAATAATTTAAAGAGTTTTCGGTACAAGTAAGGCCTAAAATGAGTAACACACAACATCCGAAACATTTACGTTTTGAAATAAAACTGCACTTATGGCTACGTCTCTAGCAAAATTTGGATATCGTAAAATTTGTGGGTTTATTAATTATTTCTTCAACGTATTAAATATAATTTCGGACCAAATAAATTTAGAATTTTTCTTTAGTAATTTTGTTAATGGATTTGTTATTTTTGAATAATCTTTTATATACTTGTTCTAGTAACCTGATAAACCTAAGAATATTTAAATTTCTCTAGGATTTGAAGAGGTTTTGAACTCACTGACTGCTTTTATTTTTCGAGGCTCGGTAATATAAAATTAGCAGTCTCCACTCATTCCATATTTTAACCATTGTACAGGTTTCCACAAAAAAGATTCTTTTTCATTATACTTTTTTTATTACGTAGGGACCATTCTGTTTTAATAATAATGAAGTTATAGTAAACTGTTCTTGTCATAGTGACCACATTAAAAGGAATTTTCTGTCCTAATGTTTCCACCAAATGAAACCGGTCATTCAGATGTAGGGCTTTCCAGTACCGTACAAAAATCTGAATACCGGTATTCGATATTTGAAAAATGAAAATCCTGGATCCCGGTTTTAATACCGGTTTTGTCGATAAAAAATTAAATAGTTATATTTTTACTTACTTCAGTTGTTTTATTGACATATTAACAAATAATTTAGGATACCCTACGGATATTGTCCTGAAATGAGTACGTATTATTTATTTATTACATGAGGAGTAGATGTAGATAGAAACAAAAAGTGTGTCAGTAAAAAATATATATTCTTCTATGTTACATTTTACATTTATAATCAAAATTATATATTTGAGAAAAGAAAAAACTATAATTTATGGCTAATGTTTTGCTTAATACAATATGCTCTTAAGAAGCATAAACAATCAATTGTTTGATCAACAAGCGAGGACCAAATTTTATTACAAAAATAACCAGCCGCCGAAAAAGCTCTTTCTGATTCTACACTTTTTGGTACAATTGTAATTAAGAAATTATACATATTATATAGGTTTGTTTACTTCATTCCTGTTTTCTTAAAAAAAAAGTAATTTTATCTATTATTTTTTGTTCTAGACTTGGAGTTTTTTTAACCCACTCACGGGTGAACTATTTCATCTACGACTGCCTGTAGTTTTTTCTTCATTTCGTTTACCTTGTCAGATTCTAATATTGTTTCATTCCTATTTTGGGAAGGTGTTGAAAGGGATTCTTGCTCATTTTTTATATCGTCTGTATCTACTAGATTTTGTTGTGTGAGTCGTTTTGTTAAGTTTATCATTTTTTAATTAGTGCATATTTCGAAATGCATATTTCTTCAACATCTTGTGTGCTTTTTTGTAGATACTGCAGTATTTGTGATAATTCCGTTCGACGCAGTAAAATTCGAGATTTTAAAACTTCCAATAATTTTATTGCGATTGCAGATCTTTGTTCGGACAGAGTGTCTAACATAAATATTAAAGAAGCGTCAGCAATCAACAGATTTGCATCCTTTCGACATAATGCATCTACTGTTAATTTTACAGGTGTGAGACTACAATAATCAAAGATAATAAATTAAACTCTTCGTCAGAAAAATGAACATCAGAACTGATGTGTATAAGCGCTTTTTGAATGCAAAATTTAAATTCTTCAAATTTTTCTAACATAAATATCATACTATTCCATATTGTTTGACAATCTAATTTTAACGATGTTTCTTTGCCTAATTGTTCTTTCACCATAAACAAGTATAAATATATAGCAAAGAGGACCGCTTTTCGATTATTTTAACTTCAATTTTCCGCTCTTGCTATAGAGGCGCGACGAGTGTAGCAAGTAAAAATACCCCTA
Organism: Ctenocephalides felis; assembly: GCF_003426905.1. NCBI lineage: Eukaryota > Metazoa > Arthropoda > Insecta > Siphonaptera > Pulicidae > Ctenocephalides > Ctenocephalides felis. The sequence continues at coordinate 7,940 of NW_020537116.1, read as the reverse complement.
GGTTCAATTCTAGAAAAATCCAAATCCCCAAATATATTTTTATAAAATATGAGTAAAACATATTTACATAATAATATAAAAATAAATACAACACAAATATAAATAAACACAACTCATGAAAAAATACATGTTTTTCTGTCTCAATCGAGCTCTTTATTAACTCTAAGACTTTTCTTGTACTTTTGGAGTGCAATTTTTTTTAATAGGGTTTTGTTCATTTTCATTTACGTATTTATCTGTGATATATCTTACCACAGTTTTGCGCCAATTGTTGATGAGAACAATGTTTATCGCAAGAACATTCGAATTCGTTAAATACATATTTTTCTAACTTGATGTGATGTGAAGTTTTAATTTAAGATTGACTTCGATACATAATTCTTTCACAAGTTTATCCAGTATGAGGCTGCTTTTAATTAATAAGTCGAAACATGTAATGTCAGGAATGAACAATTCTGTGCCGATTGGATTTTCGACCAGTTCTGATTCACAGATCTAGCATTTGCAAACCACTTCAATCAGTTTCTTCCTACAGTATATCCTGCAGCGTATGCATTAGCAGTTCTACTGTATAGAGACAAATTTTCATATATAAATGGTTCTGGAGCAATAGAAAGGTCGCTCATAGTATCATTCACGGGGATATCATCATTATTTAAAAATTCTCGAAAAGTAGTTAGTAATCCATTTGTATCATCCATCTCTCCATTTTATTTTCTTGTCATTGTTCTCGCAATTCGATGAAGGTGCTTCACTCACCTTATAAGCGCTTGACTGTGAGCGTCAATAAGCATCAACATGGCGTCAACTGTCTATCAAATAATAATTTATTAGAAATTATCAATGATGAGTCTGATGATAGTGATGAGTTTGATATGATTGAAGATAGTGATAATGACATGGAATGGAAGTATTGCGAAATTTGAATATATCTTAAAAAAAGGAACCTATACCAAGAATAAAAAACTTTGTGGAAGAGGTTATATCAGCATTTTTAGATAATGAATTTAAATCTCATTTTAGGTAAATATTTATTCCAATTTAAGGATTTAGTTAACAAAAAATTATCTTAACCTTTCAGTCTAATTACATGCAAATAATTTGTTTTTAAATTTTAGACTGTTTCGATACACATAATTGTATGATTTTTATTAGTTTCTGGATCAAATAACTCAACAGAAAATAATTGTAATGCACAGCTTGCCATTTTTGCGTAATTCTAAAGAATTGAACTATTAATGAATGAATGAAATTAGGGTTAGATTATGCTTTCCATGCATTCGTTTTGACAAATGACGAGCACGTTTTCAACTACCCTACCTCTGCGGCGTGAGCACGTATGAGCGCAAAATATGTGCTACGAACATGCTACGATGATGCTACGAGCGTACTTATGTTACACTCACAGCGCCAAGTCGAACGATAGCCCAGTCATTTTAGGTTGAATTAGGCAAGAATCTCGGAATGTGAGATACCCAGCTGTAAGTTTGTAAATAGTTGTATATTGACACCCTAAATGTTGTCTCAAAACCTACATATGGTAGGGTGTGCGCAACTATTAAAATTCGGGGTCAAAGGTCACAAAAATCGCGGTTTTTTGCTTGTTTGTAAATATCTCATTTCCTATGGGTTTTTTGCTATTTATGTTTATTATCAATATTGTGGAATACAAAATTTTCTACAAATTTTGTTTGAAAATTTTTTTCATACGATGAACCGTTTTCGAGATAGAGGGCGGAGAGCGCGCGGTCACAGCATCACTTCAGGTCAATCGATGCCTTCGGTCAAAATCGCGCCATATATAGTTGATGAACATGAACAATAGACCGATGATTATAAATATTTGTCAATTTTTATTAACTATTATATTATATTTTATTATTTTTTTCTAACCTATCCACTTTTTATTCAGTATTAATTTATTTAACAACACTTACCTGCCCATGTAATTGCAGAATTGTTAATGAAAATATAAGAATTATATTTAAATTTAAGCCCAATTAATATTAATAAATTCGAATGATAAAAAAAACAAATAAATTAGGAATTTACTTTTTATTAAAAAATATCATTTGATACATTTATTTTTTTAAGTAAAAAAACGAAATAAAGGGTACAAAAACTACAATTTATATAAAAAAAAGTTCCATCTTTGTTAATGTCGCTCTGGTATGGTAGAGCATTGAAACAAGCTTGCCCATTACATTGGCCACAAGCTAAAGAGCATTGCAAGAACGCTTTCCTGCAGTTGCAGAAAATTGTATTTAGCAAATGTTCTGGAGCAGGTGGTAAAATTGTCATGATAGGCTCCAGAAAATCGTTTCGCATTGCCCAACCCCATACCTTTGGTTCCAAATCATGCCCTAACCAAGTTTGAACTTGATAATATACACATAGAAATGTTGATGAGTAGCTGCACTTTTTGGTGGAATATTTGCAAGCTGAACAGGTTTATTAAGTTTTGTTGACTTGACGTAATGCATATAACGAAGATGATCGAGACTTTTAACGGATTTCGGAGCATTATGGACTGCCAACAAGGTTTGAGAGATTATTAGAGAGTTTCATTGTACAGCCTACCATATGTAGGTTTTGAGACAACATTTAGGTTGTCAATATACAACTATTTACAAACTTACAGCTGGGTATCTCACATTTCGAGGTGAAATGCTAAAATGACTGGACTATGATGAAAATCACATGTAAGCGAGCTCACAGCGCGTAAGCGTCCAACGCGAACGCACGCTATGTATGAGCTATAGAATGGTGTCGTCCTTTTCAAATTTGGCGTCAATATTTTGAAAACTAAGGCATTCATATCGTAACCATAGTGTGCATCGGATACGGCACACAGCCCAACCACATGGTTGAGGAAGAATTTCGTCCAAACGACATCTCCGATCTTCGCCGGCCGCGTAAATGCTTTCGATACAATTTTCTTTTCCCAAAAGGATTTTAACTCTCTATCCGTTAAAATTATTAGGACTTCATTGCGCGGGATTAATACTCTTTTATAATTTCTGATCTTTATAAACTATATTGAATTTAATACTTCCTTAGCTTTATTTCAAAATTTTGTATGCTGTGATTGATTAGAAACAGCACAACGATATAATTTACCTCGTACTGGCAATTTAGTCAATCCATTCACGCTGTCCATAAAAATCAAGAATTCTCCAGTTCGAAATGTTGTAGAGTTCTGTAGACCATCCTCATTGCGTTGGGAAAAAACTTGAGCTCTGCAAGGCTGAGTTTCATGTTTTTCATCTTATTTTGATCGAGATGATGTTCAGTTTGAAGAACATCTCCGGAACAATCTGCAATTTTCATCATAGTCATAATAGCTTACAATATCTTGCCAGGAAGGCTCATATTCCTTCTCGTCTAAGTTTGTAAACTTTACGTTATATTTTGCAAAATCATTGCGCATTCATTTTAATAAATGCGGAGGGTAAAACAACGGAATTATTTCGTGCCCATCAATTTCAAAACTCACTTCGTTCTAGTCTCGAGTTTTAGTTTTATAATCGTGTTCGATGTCTTTCAATAACATATTAATAGCTTTACAGTTTGCGGAGTATTGGTCGCAAACTGTGGCTAAATTATTAATACTAAATATTTTTCGAGAGATATCAACAATGAGAGTTTTTAAATCTGAACTCACTCCACCAACTGAAAAGTAAAAAGCAACAGGCTGCTTCCATCGATTTTTAATTTGCTTCAACATAAAAACTAGTGCATGATCTGCAAGTAAAAGCTTCCTGCCATTTGCCTGTTGAAATCCTATTATATGATCCTTTTTTGATCATATGATAAATCAGAAGATAAAGATATCTCGTTGAACATTAATACACAATATTTGCTGCCAATATCTCTTTTGCGAGAGATAGCAGCTAATGATTGGAAAAGCACAAATAGTTTGTTTTCTGGGCATTGAGAGCCCACGAACAAGGTATATGTCCACATTTATCCTCCTTATCGAAATTACGACGTTGCTGGAACGTATGTAGGCTGCGTTTGGCGTGAACAATTTCATTATTTGTCCAAAATTCAACTGAAGATGAGTGAAACAATACTCTTATGACAATTTTTTTAATGGAAATCCTATCAAGGTAATACTTGCAATTAAAGTATTACCAGGTTGTAGTACTAGTGGTGCATCATGTAGAGAACTCAAAATCCAAAACATAGCAATAGAATACTATTATTATAGAATGCAACATCAAGTTATACATCTTGAATTTCATCTTTCAAATTTCTTATTTCTATTTGGTAGAGTGTTGCATGTCAATCCACTACATAAAAAGCATAACTCGTGTTTTAGTAAATCTAGAAAATTGTTAGAATGTGTCATTTTTTAAATTATTTTTTAAATCGTCCGAATGATATTGAGCTGTTTAGTTACGTGTGCTACTATGTTACTTATAATTTTATTTGCTCATGAGTTTCTTGTTAAGCGAAAATAAATCTAACTAGTGGGGTGGGTGGCATCGTGCCTTAAGGCAAATTGCTGGAACTTCCCGTAGCGTAACGAAATGTTCGAGGAATATTGAATGTTTTCAAATAGATTATTATAAATATAGTAACATTGTCTAATATTTATAAGAATTATATAAACTGAATTGCAGAGTTGAAATTATTTGTTTAAAGTATATTAGAACTATAGTCAGAATTAAAAATAAAATCTGAATTATTTTCGATATACAAAAAATTAAAAAAAAAAAAAAAAAAAAAAAAAAAAATGAAACAAAATTTTTTTTTCCAAAATCAATTATTTTGTTAAGACAAGCAGAAAGTTTTTTGAATCAATTGAATCGGACGCTTAGTTCTCTCAAAAACTGCCATTTTTTGTACATTTAGCTCTGTATCTCCGAAATGGCTGGGCCTGCCTTTGCGAAAAACTAATAACCCCTTCTCCCAATCATTACTAATTGAATGTTTTTTAGATCGGATGCTCCGTTCTCTCAAAAACTCGATTTCTATTTTCTGCACTTTTTGCTCCTTATCTCCGTAACTGCTGGACCTGCCTTTGCCAAAAACTAATCAGCACATCTCCTTATCAATAGGAATCGAATGTTTTTTAAACCATTCAAATCGGTTGATCCGTACGCCCGAAAACGTGGGCGAAAATTTGTATCCATACATACATACACACACACACACACACACACACATACACACACACACATCCATTTTTTCTGAAGTATGCCAAAACGTTCAGAAACCTTCAAAACGTCGAGAAATGTAAAAATTTTCAATTCCGATTTTCGGCCCATTACAATAACTTACCCTACGGGAAGTTAAAAAAACAAAGACGTTGGTAAATCAGTATGTAATGTATTGTAAATTTGTCGGTAGTTTTCTTGAATTGTGATTTTTTTCGAAATCAATGTTGTGATAATAATACTAAATAATGTGTGATTTAGTTTTGAATATGTAAAATTAGTTAAAATATAAAGCAGTCATGAAGAAACTTTATTTGTTGAATGCTAACAAAATAAATTTGGAAATAAAATAATTAAGAAAAGAAAATAAAATTAATAATAAAGAAAATAATAGGAAATGTTAAGATAATAGATTATGGTAATAGGACTATTATAAATGGAATGAAAAATTATTGCGTACATAAAACAAGAGATAATGACTGAATTGAAGTGAAAGCACTGTAATTGAGCTTCAACAATAACTAACGGTAATAAAATAACGAAATTGCGAATCTATTGGGACCAGAACAATTAAGTACTTTTGGAAATGAAACAAGATAGTAAGCAATATGATTAATATTTACTACAATACGACAGACCATATGAATATTTGAAGAGAGCATAAGTTTGCTCCTACATCAAATAACATGAGCATATAACATGTCATGGAAGGAATTAACTTTGATTGAGACAAATGCATAACATGAGGATTTAGTGTATAATACACGATATTTCATATACAATTTTAATTTTTATAGTATCAGTAATTATGATTTATTTACATTACAATTTTCTTGGTCTGTTTGTTGAAAAATCACACATGACAATGAAAAAGAAAATTTGATTGATAATGATCATTGTGATGGCAATGATTTGATGGCTTTATTGTGCCAAACTATTTGAAATATCCAAATAGAAGTTAGTTCCAATCCAGTCAAGGACATTTATGTCCATGATTGTGAACCACTCAAAGTAGTTTTCAACCAAATAGAAGAAACCGCCCTGGATTTATCATATTAACCAAATATCTTACCAGATATCAACTTTGAGGCGGATGCAAAGTACTTCATACTTTATACTCCAACAGTTTTTTTTTTATTTAATTTTGGATCTATTTGGCTGCTAGAATATCAATACCAAATGTTGAATAAAATGATATCTATAATTCAGTCGCAGAAGGAATTTTGACACATTTAATAATTTGGAGATATTTGGAATAGAAATCACAATAAATAGTGTTAGCTTGAAGGCTTTTCATCACCATACATAATTAATCAGGATCATAGACTTAATTCGTATGGATTTCGTAACCATGGATCAAATGGTATAATTGACTTTAGTTTATCGAAGAAGGTAGTGACATCATAATAAATAATATTTGCTCAAAGGTTCCATTCAAAGGATTGCTTTCATTTGTACGCAAGTCTTAACCATGTATCAAGTGCTGTAATCTATAGGCAAACGAAGATAATTGGGTATAAATTATTCAAAGTCGAGATTAATTTGTCCAATTCAATTGCCTGACTTAACTGATCTCTGGTAAAAGTTCTTCCCAATCTTTACCAAATTATTTATGTGTATAATATATATAACCAAATTTGTTAAATTTATTTAGAAGGAAATTGAAACATGTCATACAGCTTGAATATTATATAAAGAAAAACTAATATAGAATAAAATCGATTCGCACTCGAAATCGATATTAAAATTTGAATTGATAGTTCAAAATATCAAGAAATCCTTGAAGACTAATCAGTTTTTAATGCAATAAGCTATATTTAACTAATTTCAAATATTCAACGATCAACACATGTAACTTGTAGGATGAACTTATAAGATATAATAATATTTTTTTTGTTTTTCACTAATACTTATAATTGGAAAACTACAAACGCTGAAATATATTTCTACAATACATACATATGTTTCAATGTGATAACTTTTAAATGAATGTAAAATCATATAAATCATTAATAATATAATTATAGTTACTAATAGCACATACTATCGCTATAATGATAAAAGTAAAACATGTTTCTTATGATTTTTCTTTCATTTTTTTATATTTACCACTAATTTAAACCTGTACATATTTAATGTCGCACAAGATTTATTTTTGAACATACAAGACACTGCGCATTTTATGATTTAAGTTTCAATTTCTATATCAGAAACGAAACTACTTATTTTATATTTTTTTAGTTCCATATACGTTTCAATGCTTGTAATTCTCAAGTTGTAGATCCATATTTTACCTAAGTATGCTTTTTCATGTCGTTGTTTGTACCATGTAAACTCAAGTTGATTATTTTATTTTTTTATTTACGATTTTTACGTTTTGGAAAAAGGAATGTCTTCCACATGTACATGCACCGCTTGTCTTTCAATTTCATGTGATTTTGCTTTTGGCTTTGGTTTTGAAGAGCCATTTCTATATTGTTAACATATATGCTCATAAAATACTGTCAATTGCTCTGTTCAGGCGCCTGCAGCATTTGCGTCCTGAAAACATGCTTATTAAATTTATTGTGATAACTTTAAACTTAGTCCAAAAATCATCATCGCACGGTATTGCACGAATTATTATGTTATCAAACCGTCATCATGGCCCATAGAAACGCATCATCAACTTTTGCGTTCGAATCGTTCGTTGCTCTATAATTCTTGGTCTAGACTTTCTAGACTCTCGCCAGAGCTCAAAACTGATTCTGCGATTCTTCGATTTATCGGAAATTT
>NW_020537115.1:0-18394 GCF_003426905.1 Ctenocephalides felis | reverse complement strand
AATATTGATCTATAATTCCAAATCATTTATTTTGTCAAAAGCTCTTGTAACAAAAATGAATGATGCAATGTATCTAAATCCAAAACGTTATTAGACAACTACATAAAACTAATTGTTTTTTATTTATTGAATTATTTGCTCGGAAAAGTATGTGTAGAGTTCCAAACAAAGAATCCAAAAAGTAATAAACAAAAGTTTTCTTCAAAAAACCATTTATTTATTTACGACGTTTCGGAACTAAGTACGTTCCATCTTCAGGACATCTACAATCCATGATACATAATCTTGATAAGATTTAAGCAAACAATATTTAAGAAAAGTAGAATATAGTGGATTTTTATACAAAATAAATAAGAAAAAGATAATATTCCAAAATATGACAATATAATTAAATAAAAATCAAAAAATAAATAAGTAGATTATATATCAAAATATTAGAAATGTTAGAAAATTGGAAAGTTTAATATATATATATATATATATATATATATATATATAATATATGCAACAAAAAATCGGATATTATCACTTTGGTTCATTTGCAAAAATTGTTCGAGGTGTTAAAAGTTCAAAATAATGAATGCCAACAATGGCAACTCATGGCCAAGCATTGTATTCAAGAAATACTGAGTATGAAGACAAAATATGAATTTTATGTAGGCGAGCTAGGGGTAAGAAGTAACAGGCGTTATAAATACTAAATTGTTCAAGTAGTTATCTCGATTAATATAAAAAAAGTCACACCTGGGGATAATTGAAACAATACCTTAGGGCTAGTATGTACATCCAAAAATGGTATGGTCTGGTATGTAGTGAAGCTAAATACAAATTCAAGTACGGAAGTTTGGGTGGTATCATACCACTGGTATGTATAGTTCTACTATGTTTTACTTGTATCAACAGTATTTTACGTTGAGTTACGATAAAAATTACTTTAGACACTGTAGATGTTACAACTGGCCCGAAACACGAGGTTGTAACATCGCTATTTTTTAAAAAAATAGATTAATTGTGAAATTATGAATAGTGGAATTATTCTTACTAGGTTCGATGAAGAAATAGTTACAGCATCTATCAATCTTTATTTCGTATAAATATAATCAGTGGATCTCAAGCTATATTAATTAGAAAAAACCAACGGTTACAACCAGCCCCTAGCTTCCATATTATATAACGCTTTTTATAAATTTTTCATTATTATGCATTTTTAGTCTTTTCAGATATTTATCGACACTACCGCATCAAAGTTCACTAAAACACAATATTTATAATATTCTCATATATATTAATATATTAATAATATTCTAGTTATAAGAAGATACGATTTACAAAATGACACTGTATATCTGTCACATCTGTATCTGGACAATCATACAAACAATCATGCGAGCATACATATAATAAATATAAATACTAACATACATCCAGTAATATGTCCATCTAGTGTATTTAAGAAATATATTCGAAAATAATCAAAAAGCCTACAAACGTGAAATATTAAAAATTAAAAATATTAGAAAATATTAGCAAGATAATTTTTTTATTCATTTTATGTGGCTATGAATCTTTGGATATTTACATAATTTTACCTACATTTCATGTTTTTATAATAGAATAATCTTATAATTAATAATGAAATTCCATATAATTTTGTGTATATCAATATTGTGAGCAACATTAACTACAGGTAAATTTCTCTTCATATATAAAAAGTAGGTTATAAGCGTGAGTCCCAACGTAATTCTATATGTAAGCCTATAATTATAAGAAATAAAATCGTTTCAAACCATACGAATTGTAACAAATTAAATTTGTATTTGCAAAAGCATTACGGTAAATAATTAGAACATTAGATTTGTATTGTTCAGATTTATTCAAAGAAACAATGGTCACACCATCGAACAGCTGGCACCTCAAAACAATTGTTCTTCATATTTTAATTACACAATTAGTCTCGTAAGGTACATACAAATATTCGCAAAAATTTAATTAGATATATCAGTAAAAATTATTGATAAGTTATACAAATATCATAAAATGACTAATTTACTGAGAATTCAATAAGAACAAAGTGGTTAAAATAAAACCGATTTATTTATTTAACTTTACTATTCTATTTTCTATTTCCGTTGGAAAATAAAGTAATCAAGTTAATTTGTGAGAAATGCGAATTCCAGATTAGTTCTTGCAAATCGGAATTACAGCACATTATAAAGAAAACGAATATTAATAAGCAGCACAAGTATGTTTAAATCACATAAATTATCGATAAATACTAACAGTTAAATATCAAAGAATTAAAAAATAATCTGCGAACGGATGATAATACCGTTATAAGACTATTATATGTATTTTATTTTCTTACAAATTATTATACAGATCGAGTGTCGTCACGGTTGTGTTTTATTTATTTATCTTCAGCATAATGCCAAGGTTTCTCAATGATCACAAGAATCAATAAATAAGTTACTTAGAATTATTTCAACAGAAGCAATACATGGCAAAGTCATTGATTTAAAATGAAATCAAAATAAAAATAAGAGGTTTTGAGAATATGTGTATAAAGTTTTCTATTTTACTATTGAAATATTCTATATTACGTATAGTCCAATAACTCTAACACTTTTGAAAATATTTGAAAATTGAATTAAATTCAATTCAAGATCAAGAAAACAATCAATTGTTACAAATGATCGGCAACTTTTTTCAAAATTAAAAAAATCATGAAAATCATCATATATTCAGTTCGATCATATATAAATTTGATTTGTATTTCGAAAAATAAATATCGAAAATTTCACAATATTTAAAATGTTTGTTATTTTTTGAAAATTTCAAATATTATATTATAGGTCCAGTAATTCAATGCCTACATTTATAGAACAAGACGTTTGCCTTAAGGAGCAATCATGACCTTGATGCAAGAACCGTTTCCATAAGTAGCTTGATGTCAAGTAGTATAAATATTTTGTAATTGAAAATATAGTTGAATAAATACATACTATATAAGTATCCTATGTCAATATATAAAAATGCTGAAGTTCGATTCGCAGAACTGATATTGATGAAATTTTGATTATATTTTTGATATTTTCTCTTAATATATTTTAGATCTATAATATCTAGTAAAAATCTGACGCCACTACTCAGAATCAAGCTGAACGAGGCAGTTGATTATATATTCCATCTATGCATAATCCTTCACTAAAATCAAATAACAAATAGGATTTCGTGTAGCTTTTTGAATTGCCCATATAAATTATAAATGTCATTAATATAAATTTGGCTCCAATATGTATTAAAATTTTATAATGGTATCATTATTATCATTATTACATCAATTATAATTGTGATAAGCTCATAATGACTTGCAACAGCTGGGCATTATATTTACAAATAAATAATATGCAAAATATTACACTAATTACAATATTTTATAGAACTAAAATGAACTTTAATTTGAAATACTGATGTACATACATATGAGAAAATATAAATTTCCGTTTAATACCAATACGGATTTAGCATGTAAATATTTAATTTATTCATTTAAGGAAAGTTATGTTTATAAATAAATAACTAAAGATTTTAAAACATGCATTATTTATTTGAAAGTATTCTTATATCATTATTTTCTCGTTTAGTTATTACGTCCATTGAAACAACTTTTATATTGCAATGTAATTTACTTTTTTCTCTACTCTTAATAAGATCAAGATCGCTCACAGTGAACAAACTTTCATGAGTTTTCTTACAATTAGCAAACTTTTATCTCAAAGTATTTAATAGAATTAGTGCAAGTGCATAGTGGCAAAGAAAATTTGAATAAATAACAAAACTGTATTAAGAAAGGGCAACCAGAGTTCATGAAGAATTCGTAGTTTGTGAATAATTAAAGTAAGTATCTGCATTTTTTGGTCTTCTATGAAATATTGCAATAATCAGAAAAATTTAAGTGTAACATTTTTGGCACAAATTTTAAAATATATAGAATAAACCCCTTAATTTAGTTATTTCTTATGAAAATCACTTGTTTTATAATTCGCCAATAAGGCAATTCTTTTCAATTGGACTCATAATAGGCCAAAATCAATTGGCATAATGCCTTAAATTTTAATAGTTCATTTAATAGTTTAATAGTTCATTAAAAAAATTGATTTTGTAGCGATTCAATCAAGTCTATCACCAATTCAACGAAATCGGTTCATTGGAATAAATTTTGTCAACATATAGCTCTACATTTACAAGACGATACATAAGTTCTAAAAAAAAATAGTATGGTCATATTTTTCGTAGAATTTTTAACGTCATCTTTGCATATAGACCACCAAACTAAATTCGATGCGATACGTTAATTAGTTTAAAAGTGGAGCTATGTAGTCCACTGCAACATTTTCGGAATCTAGGAAATAAAAATGTCATTTTTATAATAAGCATAACCAAAAATGTTTAATCAAATTCATAAACAAAGAGTATGTCAGAAAAAAATTTAATTTAGTGATAATTTATGAAACGCAAGATTAACTTGTATCGAAATGAATTTTGCACAAATTATTCTTGATTTTTAATTTTTTTAAAACCTCGTGGTAGTATTTCAAACTAATTCAAATATTTATAAAATAATTTTTTTTTTCTTGCCGCTTATAAGAGGTTATAATAACCCAACAATATAACAATGCAAAATATAAATAAATATTGAAATGGTCTAATAACAGCATAGTATTGGAAATTCATTAGATACTTCTTATTGAAGATATAAGGCTCAGTTTAACATTATATTTTATTAAAAACTAATATACAAAATTTCATTTTCAGAACCAAACAATGCTTTTATTTTATGATTTTTGATCAATTTCACAATTTTCAAAAAACGACAAAGAAACTATAATTATGCAAAATAAACATTTTCTTTACTCGCAAGCCATCTTCATTTCCATCTAACCCAATGGCTCCTTAATTTTTGATAGATTCAGCTTGATATCGAGCAATGATGATAGCAAATGTTCATTTATGACTAAAAATTTCAAATATGATTTAAAGTAAAAAATAGCTTGTTGGTACATTTCTGCTACATCACAATTAGAATGATATCCATTATAATCTCAACACAGAAAGAAAATGGCTAACCATTGGGTTGCCTTCTTTAAACGCTAGTTTAAAAATGATACAACAAAAACCGTTTATAGAACACAGTTCTAATTGTTGAAACATAAGAAAATAGATTGAACAATTACTGAAATTTGGTCATAAATAGAATCATGGCATTTTGTTATCTAAATCAGTGATTAAATATGTTTAAAAAATTTATTCGAATGATAAAGTATTGATATATTATTATCATATTAATTTCTAATTAACATTAGAAATACATCAAAATCACATGTGCGTTATTGTTATGATCATTTTTATAAAATTATTAAGTCCTAGGTATGAGAAAATGATAATGGATACAATATGGAATTAACGCATGATGGAAGATTGTTCACTTTTGAACATATATAACATTAAATGTAAAAATATTAATTATAAAAATTTATATTAGTAAATAAACACTATAAGATTTATTTCAGAATTGCTATGTCACTGGACATTAGAGTTATCTTAATAAAGTGAAATATAAATTAATCTTTTCTAATTATAACTGTATAAGATATCATTGTATCTTAACAATAAACCTACCATGACCGTTTTAAACTTCGCATATAACTTAGACATTTTTCAACGTTAAAATACCATTATCAAACTATAAAATACTAATAATGTTTTCTTTACTTTTTGATATTAGTTATTTTTTCTATTTACCGAAAAAAATTGTTATATGGCCTAACTACCGCGGTCCGTCAATTTGACCGGTGGAAAATAATGCAATTTGGAGAGCTGTTTCCATCGAAATTTAGGTGCAGATTTATTAAACAATAAATCAATCAACATCTCAATTAAATATTAAAATAGATAACTTTTTAATTGTAGGTCAATTTGACCGCGCGCGGTGGGTATAGGTATGCATGAATTGTCGGTAGCTATAGTGTTAATATTATTATTATAGAAGTATAGTTTTATTGCGGAATTACAACATTGTAATTTTATTCTTCGTCTCAAAGATTGTTTCAAACCCAAATTTATTCATCGATACTTGACTTTTCATTGAGTTGTCTTTTCGATTCGGAATTCTAACCCTAGTACAGGGCTCTCAGTACATCGGGCGGGCAACACATAATCTACGTTGATGAAGGATAATGAGATGTGCTTTAAAATGTATAAACTTTCTTAACTTTACAACGACTTCAAACTTTTCCCTCTTCACAGTAATGCTCGCTAATATTCTTGTAATATCGCGCATATTATTCGCCATTACAAAATATGATTTAAATTTACACTTGCAAGCAGAGAAAATAAAAAAAAAATAATAAAATAACCACATTTGTTATAAAATAAATATTGTCATTTTATTATTATTTAATTTGAGTTAAAAAGTCGGGCGTTACATCAATAAAAATAATATGAGAGTGCATAGAACTTTATTTAAAATCCATGATAACTTAATTAGTTGTCGAAACCATGTATTTACTGTTCGGAGTTTAAGATAATTTAATTTAAAATTTAAAAAATTGAAAAAAAAAATCTTACTTTGTTTCAAAAACAAGCTTTTAAGTGCAACCTAGAGCTTTAGTGAAATTATCACCATTTTTCAGTCATTGTGAATAATTTTTCATTGTTTTGTTCATTTGAATTTTGGATCCGAATAACATTTCTATGACCACAGTCAAAATAACGACACAATTGCCCAAAGTTCCCAAAAATTAAGACTTTTTGTTGAACTATGCATTTACAATTTTCAAAATCGGTCGACCTTGTGAGGACCTCCTTTAAAAAAAAAGTACTAATGTGTGTGTGAAAAATGTACTAATTGAATTTCACTATATACTACCTCGTTTCGGCTTGACGTTGAGTTCTGGGACACCCTGTATAATAGTGTTTAATAAGGTCCTTTAACTTTGATAAATAATTTGGGTGTTTCTAATTATAAAGGTGAAGTAAAGTGAAGTTTTATAATTCAGCCATTTTTCATAGGATTATAATATTTTCGGATGATCATTTTAGCCCATAAACTCTATCGACATGTTCAGTTTTAATAAAAATTACGAAAAAATAAATTTGCATTTGCAATATGTGCTAATTGTAAAAAACCGGCTCGGTTGAACAGGACATCGAGTTCCATCGAATAGCTCTTTATTGAAGTAAAACTTCTTTAAACGTCTAGGGTGTAAATCCGTACAAATGCAACGGAAGTGAGTTACGGCAGATAAGAGTCGATAAGATAGGAGTCGAGTGCCAATGATTCGTCATTCGTCATAAAAATCAGTGGAGCCGTTTTTGATAAAACGTCGGTGAAATGTCCAGTTTTGTCCACATGACTATTTTATACTATTTCCAAAATTAAAACTTCGAGAAATCAAAATCAAAAAGTGGAATTTTCTGGCCAAAACATCTTCTTGGGAAGTTAAAAATAAAATATAATAAAGTCTGATATATAGATAAAATAACAAAATGATATATATTGTGTGTGAGTAGATTATATATTGTGAGAGACAAATAGTGGCGTATAAAGATGAATATTGTAGGGAGTGTATTTAGAGACAATAAACGAGATGAGGTGTGTTAACACATAATTCAAATAATGCCTAAGTGCACTGCATATAAATGTTTTCCCTAAAATATCATTCTTCCCAAAATCTAAAGCTGAAATAATTATTTTCAAACAATCCCGATCAGAAGTAGTTTTATTGTCTAAACGAATTTTTTTACATATTCAAATTAATATAATCGTTTAAACTTCTTTACATTAAAATTAGCTCAAAAATTTAACGATCCGACCTTTGTTAAATGTTAATTACACGCATAAATTTGTCAAATGCCAAATTACATATGTGTAAACTTAACGCAAGAATTTACATCTGGTTATGTACGAAATTTATGTATGAAATTATATAAACACAAAACTCCGTTCATGTAGGTATATATAAATATGTAAATATCTAATGAAACAAATTATAAAATTATATCACATAAATAAAACTTATTCGTAATGTGAATATGAGCAGGCAGGAAGTACTAAATGCATTCCAAAAGAATTCAGCAAAAGTTTGTATATAACCGAAATAAACAATAGAAACGATGATTAATTTTTGATTAATAAAACAATATGTGCGTATGAAATTGTACATTTTTTAAGCATGACGTCAACAATTTAATTTTGTAAATATTAATTCAAATTCTCTTTGAGTGACGCACATCCATGTTTTACTGTACATACTAAATATAAAGAAACTACAGCAAATCAAATAATATATTATTTTACTATAGTTATTTTCCATGTCTATCCGTTTATCAAGAAGTTTAAATTAAGCAAAATCTAGAACTGTATATTCTTGGATATAAAATAAATAACATCAAAAACACAAAAATCTTAAATTTTTCATCTAAAGATATGTAGTTCTACAGAATATCAAAACTCGAGAGAAATTTCTCCCTTGGAAATATATACTGAATGTTCTCGATTACAATATATTCTAAATATTAACCCTTTCCACTCGGATGCTAAAAATTCATATAAATCTCGGAATTCGCGAGTGTAAAGGGTTAATTTCTAGGTGCTTTGTTTGTAATATTAATCATCATATGTGATTATTTATATATGTTAAATCTTATAAAACAGACCATTGCTATTTATACATCTTGTGAAATTTTTTATATGAAAACTTTGGAATATCCTTAATACAAAATGGCAATGGACAGTTCACAGGCACTCTACCTAAATTTTTATAAAAAAAAATTAGATCCATTTTTGACTAATATAATCCAACATAAAAGTTTTAGGATTCCACCTGTCTTATAATTAGAATAAGTTGCGCCACTTTTTTTCTCCCCTACCCTTATTACTTATGCATCAAAATTTGGATCATTGTCACAAAGTATTTTTCAAGATTTCTTATAAACGAAACAAAATTTCGATATGTGTGTAAATGGTGAGTTCATAATATAATATTCGAGTCCATCCTTGTCCTTTTAAATATTGACTACATATGACCGAGCAGAAAAACTTGAAATATCCCTCAAATCCATCATCCGTTTCTGATTCTCAGTAACGGTGCCTGACATATCTAGGTTACAACATGGTCGATCGTCCGTATGAAAAAATAATGTTACCTAAATTCAGAGCTTTTAAATTAAATCAGAATAAGAGGCTATTAATAGAAAAATGAAAGCAAAGACATAGTAAAAATCATTTTTGTGCAACATTTCGCTAAATTAGTAGTATCAAGCATTGATGAAATCATCAAACCAGGCATTTGCGATATCAGAAAATGTTCACAGTGAAACAAAAAAAATAAACTAGTGGTACATGGCATCGAGCCTTAAGGCAAATTGCTGGAACTTTCCGTACCAAAAACTAAATTATTGGAAAAAAACTTTGATATAATTAGATATTTGAGAAATTTTGATATATTTGAAAAAAAAATTTGAATTTGAGTTTGAGACTTTTTTGAAAATTTTGAACATTTTTTTAAGCAATCGCGCTGTTTATTTATGTTTATTTTTGACCGCCGAATGGAATTATATTTTACTTTTTTATTGGAAAAATGTTCAAAAACCTCTGAAACGTGAAGATATATAAAAAAAATTCATTTTGGATTTACCCTACGAGATGTTAATTATTAAAAAGGTATTTTCTTCGGCTAAAAATGATAGTTAGATAGATTACATGTCAAAAATGACCTGCACAGTTCTGTATATTTACGTCGAGATAAGAAAATATTTTAATATCGTTTGAAATCTTATTGAAAAACGTCTAACTGCTTATCCGTGTTACAAACAGCACCTAGCTCTCCTATATATAAATGAATTCTTCGAAATCGAAATCAAAATCTACCTGACAACAAAAGGTTTTATTAAGGTGTTAATTACTTGTTACGTTTTTGTACCAATTAACACGCAAAATAAATAAACAGTTAATTATTATTTCTCAATTCAAACATTCCATAAATAAATTTTTACAATTCAAGTCTATATTCTTTAAGTCTATATTATAGTTACTATTCACTCTACTCATTACTCACAATCAGACAAAAATTACTAATCTCATTTTTAATATGATCACTTTAATGATTTAAAGTTTATTATCAAAATTTATTCATCACAAAAGGAACACAAAACGTATGGCTTCATAAAAAGCAGTTCATAAAGTTCAATAATTTAAATATGTATTATTAATGTTCTTTTAGAATAGTCTAATCTAAATTTTCGATTGGCAAACTGCTTTCAAAATGTAATAACCGGCAGGTATATATAAAATGTTATATATGCATGAGTTCAAAGTCCTCCTAGTACTGGATTATATACAATTTTATTGGATCAGAAGTCATTTGATTAAGTCATTGAAGAACGACTATTATACGTCTGAGGTTAATTGGCAAGCGTAGAATAAGCAAACGTGAATAGAGAACGCTCTCTCAAATGTTTCATATACAAATTAAGGAAAGTTTTCGCTTAAAATCGAATGATATACATATTAGAACTGATTTAAAAAATATATTTTTGTAAAAAAAAATAAGTATAAAACATAGGATAGAGCGGAGCACAAAGGTCCAATTTGACTTTGAGCAATTAAATTGTGAAAACCAAACCCAACCAAACCAAACCAAACCAAGATAAATCAAACAAACAACTATCTGACTATGTTCAGTAAAACTCCCAGCTAATTCATCATTGTAGAAACGGGTTTAATTTTAATTATTACATCATTGTAGAAATGCGTTTTTATTTAATTAATATAGAAATAAGAGTAAATATTCAAAGCAACTAGCATACTCATAAACATTGATGCCTGCAAAAATATTCTATATCCACATAAGCAATTTACATATTTTAATACCAAATTACATTTTTTATTTAAAAAATGCTTTCAATAGCAAAATTTAATCAAATATTTTTCGTCCATGAAAACAAATTTCCATCATCACGTTATAATATGATTCAATAATGAAATGTAACTACATAAAATCAATTCCTGCGAATATAGAGAATAAAAACCGATGATGAAAGTTTGTAGGCTTTAATGCCGACGCCCATAACTATAATAATATAAATAAAATGAAATATTTATAAGAGTTTGTATATTTTGATTTTGCTACGAACATGGAGAAGTTTAGAATGTAGATAATTTCGATGCTGAAGTTTTATTCATTAAAGAGTTAAAAGTAATCAGTTTATTTCTTTCATAGATTATAGTTCATTAGTGAACAATTTTTAAATCAACAATATTTAAAAGTAGGGTGCAAAAGTCATCCGATACAGAGTCATCAGATTCAACAAAGATAAAGTGGGGCAAAAAGTACCAATTAAACCTTTACCCTGGTAAAAGTGTAAATAATAAAAAAAATAGTAAATAATAAAGTAAATTAAGGTAAAAGTTATTTTTCAAGAAATACATTAAATAAATAGTTACTTCAACTCTGCTGATAAATATTTCTGACAAAATATAAGATCATGGTATTATTATTTTACACTCTAAAAAAATGCCCCATTACGTTTATATTTTGCATAGGTTCAATAATTTCGTAAAATTCCTTTAAAATTAAAAACAAGATATTGGATTTGTTTGCCACGTAGTGGTCCCATTTTAACCGGCCTATGAGGTGAAAAGGGATAGATGACAAAATTTAGAAAAAAGAAAAAAAACGCATTTCTATAATAAAGAACTAACTGGGAATTTTACTGAACATAGTTCAATAGTTGCTAGATTTACGTGTTGTGCTGTAATTATTTGATTTAGACAGTACTATCACTTCAAGTAAAATTAGACTTTGTGGCCCGCCCTACTGTATGTAGTTTTTGAAGAAAGAGACGTTTATTCTCTATTACAGATATTGTATTGACATAAACCTATTGTACGTGAATTTTTAATATCACGAGCATAGCCCGGAACAAAAATTCCTTAAATAATATTGAAAAAAAGTTAGTTATATTCTGACCGTTATTGTATCATTATAAAAACTGCCAAAAAATATTTATTGTGTCCATTACTACGATGTAGTTGCGTGATCACAACCGGCAATTTAAAATTACATCAAACGAGAAGGCAATGAGTTTGGATAAATAATTGATGAAGAAATTGCATAATTATAAGATAATTAAAATCATAATAAATATCTACGATAACACTTGACTAGTAGTTTCAAGCACCATAAAACAGAACATCATTCACTCATCATGAAGAGGTATAGGTACTCATCAACAAAATGTAGTTAAATGAGGATGTTAAAGCTAAACTTAATTACTCTATTCGATAATTAAGAATATATTCGATAAATAATAATATATTTGCAGACGATTTTAATGCATTGACTTCACAAATACAAATTATCTACTAGACAATATAATTGAGCGATAAAAGCCACAAGTCTGCGGTTAATAGCAAATATTATCGTTTGGATTTTGTCATGACTGTTCTTCGAATGAAATATCAGTATTTTATAATACATGCAAATCTATAAAAATATTGAAATCGCATTCCAAGTGTTTGAAAGCTCTAAACAATTGGATAAAGTACGCTCGGATGACTCACCGATTTAATTGTTAGTTGTACATAGGAAGAATAACATACACAAATAACGAGTTTAGAGGAAGCGCCGAGATCACTTTTTACTCCAATTGAATTATAATATGGCATTTAATGACTCTATCA
Source organism: Ctenocephalides felis (assembly GCF_003426905.1). Lineage (NCBI taxonomy): Eukaryota > Metazoa > Arthropoda > Insecta > Siphonaptera > Pulicidae > Ctenocephalides > Ctenocephalides felis. The sequence goes on along the minus strand of NW_020537115.1, from coordinate 5,649 downwards.
AGGTAAAAATAACAATTTCGAACGAATTAGGCTAAAGGCGTATGAAATCTATGAAGTATTAAATAACAAACAAACTAAAGAAAATTAACTTTTTCATATTAAGAAATATTCTTTCAATGCAAAATTGTTTATATAATTATATGTAATTCTGATTGCTGTTTATTAATTAATGAGAAAAAAGAAACATTAACTAATAATGTGGACAAAAATTTAAAGTAACAAAAACGCATATTATACCAAATTGTGATTGTATATCCCAAATATATTGATAATTGTAATTGATTCCAATTCATTATTAACTTCCCGAAGGAGAAGTTAATGTCTTCGCCAGAAAATCCGACATTTATTTTAAATTTCATGTTTTCTCGACGTTTCTATGATATTGATTCTGACCAAAATAGGAAAAAGTAAATATCTATGTATATAACAACTAAAACAATTTCAAACAATTTAAAATTCATTCGATGAAACTCGATTTGTGCTCGATCGACCAAACCGTTTCTTTGTAATTAGCATTTATAAATGTGGAAAATTTGTCAACTGGCTATAAAAGCCAAAATTTACTAATCTAATTTTAAAAATTCAAAAACTGATCAAAAGATAATTGCAAAGTTTTTTTTAGTTTTTTGGTGAAAATCGATCAGGCCATTTTTTCGTAATTTAATTATCAAAAGAAAATTGACGATTTTATCATGATAGAGTTCATGGTCTTAAACGAATATGAGCCTACAAAAAGTGGTTCAATTATAAAAATCAATCAAAAATATAATGGGCTGAGTCAAAATTCTCAATAATTCTATCGTCAAAATTTTAAATATTGATAAATATCGTGAAAATCAAAGAACTTAAGCCATAACGCAAAATGACACTTTCAACTAGTTAACTTTCAGACTGAAAAATTGACTTTATATTTTATGTAGGTGATGTCTCATTAAAAGGCAAAAAGTCTTAAAAAATAATGTATATTTTGATTGACAATAAGTATGCAAAAAATATGATATAACTCTCATTAGGCTTATAATAAATTTATTAATAGTGGTATAAAAAAGACTAGTACCTTGGGAATGGCATTACCATACTAATACCTCTACACATTTATTCTTGTATACTAATAATATGAAAGCTACATTATTTTTCTATTATGTGGAAAAAAAATTAACAACGCAACATATTCTTCCAAATATATATTAAGGAGCCAATTTTCCGATGAAACAGAAATGTTATAATAACGCTATGTTATAGGTCTATTTTCGTATGAATTGGTAGTAAAAACCTGTCAAGAAGCTATGTATTTGCTGTTCGTGGTTTTTATATATAAACTTAACTTCACGTATGTGCTATCAAAGAGACATCAGAAAGATGCACTTACTATGAAGTTGTTTGTGCGATTAGTATGTTAGGTTTTATATGTGAAAAGTGCGATCGCACAGCAAATACATAATTTTTTGACCCGTAACATAGCTTTACCATAATATTTCCATCTTATCGAAGACTAGGCCCCTAAAATTATTTGTAATATTTTTTATAAAAATCCATGCAAGAGATGACTTTCATTCTTGAATAATTTTTATAAAGCAAAAGTACTATTGTTTGCTGAAAAAAAGGTAAGTGGAAAATTTCACAAAAATTTTCTTCCAGCGCCCTTACTATTTTCCTTCTAGTCAATGTACGTGCAGCAACGCCTACAGCGATTTTTTAAAAGCGCGCACGCAAATATCAAGTGCGTCTGCGAGAGCAGTAATTAAATACAATTTACTCTTATGAGCGTAGTCGAGCATTTCAAATACATGGAACCATGGAACCATCATATATGCAATTCACTGCATGTATATATGCATCGTTAAAATTTATAGTTCGCATAAAGCCGTTAAATACGACTATGTGCATTAAAAGAAACGTTTAAAATTTCATTGCGTTTCAACATTATTAAAACAGATTGTTAAATAGAGCATCGAGATGAATAGTATTTAAACAAGAGCCCGAATGGAATTATTCCAGGGATATTGTAATTTTATCTTCGTAGTTCTTTTAAAAAAAATTTTTGTTATAAAAGGTTGTTCCAGAACTTAACGTCAAGCTGAAACAAGACGATAGTAATAATCTTAACCGTGAAAAATTTAGAAAGACTAGTGGTGCATCGTGCCTTAAGGCAAATTGCTGGAACTTCCCGTACCAAAAATTAAAATTTTTAAAAAAGATTCAAACTTTTTTTAGGACTTTAAAAAATAGATATTTGACAGTTTGAAAATTTTTGAAAAAAAATTGATCTTTTTGAAAAATTTGAGTTTTTTATACTTTGAAATATTTTGGATTTTTTTTATTTTTTTTTAAAGCAATCGTAATATGTTAGATGCGTAGAAACGAAATGGTAATGCCAAAGGCTAGACCTGCCTTTGTCAAAAACTAATCAGCACATCTCCTTATCCATAGGAATCGAATGTTTTTTAAATCATTAAAATCGGTTTATCCGTGTTCTCAAAATCTTCGACAAAAAATTGTATCCTCACATACACACACACCCAAACACATATACATCAATATTTTTTATGGTATGATAAAATGTTCAGAAACCTTTGAAACGTAAATATATATACAAATTTTCATTTTCGTTTTGACTTTTTGAACTTACCCTATGAGCAGTTAAAAATTATCGCACAAGGTTTGGAAATTGTGAGCTTTTAAATGCAACCTACAGCTTTTGTGAAATTATGACCATTTCTCGGTTAGTGAATAATTTTTATTAATTTTGTTTATTTAAACTTTGGAATCGTAACCGTGAATAACATTTCTAGAATCACAATCGAAAATATTAATACAATTGCCCCAAGATTTCAATAATTAAGAATTTTTGTTGAACCATAAATTTAAAATTATTAAAACCGAGGCTCTCCTTTTAAAAGCATTTTAAAGTGCGGTGGTAAAATTAATCAAAAGTTGGCGCATTTAATCAGGATTGTAAAATGGTAAAATACTTGATAATTTTATAATAGAGAAAAGAACGTGTAAAAAAAAATTTACACCTAATAATACTCAGGCAGTATTGATATTCATTCACGTTTTAAAATACGCATAAGAAATACGTTTTTACTTAAAAATAAAATCGACTTAACTAAAGCTCAGAAAGTAAAAAGGTGGCGGCGCGACCAATTTAGCAAGTTATTTATTTATTTTATTTAGTATGTATATACAAAACATTTTATGAACCTAATTTATCCGCACTATTTTGGATTTACTTTTCATTTCATTATTTTTAGACCAACATCATTATTGATAAGATGCAATTACAACCTGTTTTTATAAAACAGAAAACATTTAGTAATTGTAAATGACAATATTACATATTGTCCAAATATAGAGAGTTAGGACCAAAATAAAGTTTACCCATAGACATTCCTTTTTTGTATAAATATTTTAAAAATAAACCTGATAAATTAATTATCGATCCAACGCCCCTGCCCAAATTCGACAAAGGTAAACCGCATTTGATGATCCAATTAAATCATTAAGAAAACACAAACCACGTCGGAATTCCATTCAAAAAAGATACCGACCTCTCCTGAACTACACAGGAGCTGCTGAAAAGCAATTATCCATAAGTTCATTTCTTCCGCATAATAGCAAAATAACGGACAAATTCAATTTGCCTTTATAATTAAGCCAACCTCCAGTGGTTAAATTCACGCATAAACAAGATTTCAAAATGATTTCGCCCGGAAAGAGGCACTTTTTTCAATTATTCCTCTTTTATTAACATGGCCTAAAGTCATTTCAAGACTTAACTAGGTTCTATAAAAACAATTCAATAAAGTGCGAGTCAAACGGAATGTTCATTGAGGGTCTTATGAAGAAAGCATATTTTAGAAATGTATTACTGTATACTTATAATAAATTTATTCCAGTTTTTTTACAATGTAAAGTAAATCGGCGCAATATAGAGAAGTCATAAAACTACTAATTCTAAAGATTTGTATGGCAATTCCTTTTATTTTTTAACTTCCCGTAGGGTAGTTATAGTAATGGGCCGAAAATCAAAAATAATTTTTTTGTATTTCTCGATTTTGAAAGGTGTTTGAACATTTTGGCATACCTCAGAAAAAATGGATGTGTGTGCGTCCGCATTATTTCGTTTACGTTTTCGGGCGCACTGAACAACTGATTTCAATGGTTCAAAAAACATTCAATTCCTATTGATAGGAAGATGTGCTATTGATACAGATATGGATATTGTGGATATAGATATGTGGATTCCTATTGATAGGAATATGTGCTGTTTTAGTTTTTGGCAAAGGCAGGTCCAGCCGTTACGGAGATAAAGAGCAAAAAATGCAGAAAATAGAAATCCAGTTTTTAAGAAAACTGGAGCATCCGATTTGAATGATCTATAAAACATTTAATTTGTAAAGAGAAGTGGCACTTATATATTTTAAGTGAATAATTTTTTTAAGTTTGTAATTCAATTTATATAATTCTTATATCAGACGAAATTACAGAATTTATAATAATCTATTTGAAAACATTTTATATTCCTCGAAATTTTATTACGGTACGGGAAGTTTCAGCAATTTGCCTTAGGTCACGATGCCATACACCACTAGTTAAATTATTTTTTACTATTTACATGTGGTCAATGAAAATGTTGAATAACTTGAAATATTTCATTAAATTTTGATAAACATTTTTTATTATCAAAAAAGCCTTACAATTATATGATAGAATTACAATATAGATTAAATTTATTCACTTATAATTGTATCTTCTATATTTACAATTCATTTTCCATTGACAACATATTGATGTGCGCACCCTATATATAAAATTAAATATCATAGATACCAAAAAAAAGGTACAAAAATAAAGTACGCCTCTGCTACATGTACTTCTTTGAAGCATGGTATTTGTTAAGTAAACTTGTCCAGATTTATGAGGAGTTTTATACGAGAACGATTTATTCTACTGAAAATCGTAAATATAAGAGATTTTCTTCGACTAGCGGTGCTTAAATGATGTGTAAATTATGAGTATAATTATAATATAATAAAAATTGAATATAATGTATTGCTCCATTAGAGGTATATAGTATATATACCTAATGCAAATTCCGGAGACTTCCCCAGTTATAAGGTAAGAACATGTTTTTTTTTAATTATTTTTTTATTCTATATATCCAATACAAAAAATCATTTATATATGATTTATGGGTGAAATTATAGGAGAAGAGACTCGGTACCGATGATCCAGGGTACGGTAGTGACAGTAGTCATAACAGCTAAAATATACTGATTTTCAAATAGGGCCCAAAGGGAAAAAGATGAAGTATCTTTGTTTGAACAAGTTTCCAGTATTGCATTGAGTCAGCGCCTTACATCAGCATGATCTGTAGGCCGTATTGCTTTTAAAGAGTCAAAAATATAAGGTAGATTTATTACTTTGCTGTAAGTTGAGCATTAGAAGTTATTTACCAGCAATTAGCTTTTGCTTAGATAATTATCTAAGTCATAATGATTTGTTTTCAAAAGTGTGCGTCGGGTACAATTTGGTCAAATTTTGAGGTACGGTTGTGACATGTATTCCTTGTCTTTTCGGGGTAAAGATTAAAACAAATAAAAAAATCTACCACTTAATTTACTTTTCTCCCAGCTAACTGTTAAA